>NC_060888.1:27481768-27511768 GCF_014805685.1 Silurus meridionalis | reverse complement strand
CACCATTTGTGTTTCAAATTCATTAAACAAAATCATTGTTTTCACCATATAATTTCCAACACACCTAAAAATCCTTTATTAGGAAATGTGTCCAATAGCTGTCTCACTCTGTGTGGAGAAAAAAATTCCAGCCAATTAAAATCCTTTATTCACACTGACCTCGGTATAGATACAAATATTTTTACAATTTAAATACCTTCAAAGAATAATTTTACTAGATTGTTCACTTTTAACTAAGTCATTTTTATTATTAAGTTTTTTATAATTTAGTATTCTCTATTTTTATTCTCTTTCGGGTGAATATTTAACACTTAATTCTCTCTATTTTGGTTAAGACTCGGCTTAATAACTTAATAAGAATTGTTATTTCTTTCATCTTAAAAATAAACCGGGCAAAAGATTTCTAGAAATGTATTAATTTAAGTCAGAATCTTGCACTAGCCACCTTTTAGCTTCAGGTGCTCACATTATATTATATTATTATATATATTATGTATATTTATAGATTATTTTTAAAACAATGAACAGTGAAAGTAACTGTTAATAGCTAAGTTATTGTACTATCTCTCAAACTACATGGCCAAAAGTTTGGGCCTGAGATTTCTATGTGCATCTTTTTGAACATCGCATTCCACATTTAGTCTCCATGTGCTGTTAAAATAACCTCCACTCCCCTAGGAAGATGTTCCACCAGATTTTGGAGTGTGCTTGTGGAGATGTAGGTGAGGAGAAGAAGCCTGGGGTGCAGTCAATGTGAAAGCTTTATCTCAAAGGTGTTCAATAGGATTCAGAGCTCTACAGCAGGAGATCTTCCACTCCAACACATGTATCTTCTTGGAGCTGGCTTTTTTAAACACACACTTTTTCCAATGATTTTAATTATTTTGTTTGATGTAACAAACATGATGGTTATGAGACACCATGAACCCAGAATGATGATGATGATGATGATGATGATGATGATGATGATGATGATGGTATGAAATGTATATAAGATATACCACAAATTATTATATTACAATGTTAATGTTATACAATGAGTGTGTCAAAGACAGCGCTGATTGCAGGTCACATGATCTGGTATAAACGATATGATTGACGGCCCGGTGTACACAGTTTATATGCTGTGTGTGTGTGTGTGTGTGTGTGTGTGTGTGTGTGTGTGTGTGTGTGTGTGAGATGTTTTGGAGATGAATATTAAAGCATGCGGTGGCTGAATTCTCCTCTGTAACCTCCATCGTGCCCAGACGGACGCAGCGACGCCCCCTGCCGGCCATCGCATGCCCTCGCATGCCCACTTCTTTTACTCTCTTTCTCTTATTCCCTTCTTTGCTTCGCTTTCTTTTCCTGGGAGTTTGTTTGGGGGTTTTTTGGGCTTTTTTGAGTTATGTGGAGAACATAATGAAAGTGTTTGAAAGTAAGCTCTTGTTTTTGTGGTCATTAAAAAAAAACGGGTTCTCAATTTGATCCCTGCCTTTTTTATTAAGCGCCGATGCAGTGATGTGAAAAATGTATAGAAATGACTCTAGTTTCATCTAATAGCTGATTTAATATTATATTATGTAAACTATTTGAGTCACTGTTCAAAAATTCTACAGATGAGACGTCCACATTAGATTTTTTACCTCACTAGAATCCTTATACTTCTTTTTCTGCTTCTCCTTCTTCTTCTTCTTCTTCTTCTTCTTCTTCTTCTTCTTCTTCTTTTCTTCTTCTTCTTCTTCTTCTTCTTATTATTATTATTATTATCACTATCATTATCTATGTATTTACTTATTCATTATTTTCAATGTAATTTTTTTTTACCTAGAAACCATAAGATTTTAAAGTTTTTACTTAGATTTTAACTTATTTATTTGTTTGTTTATTACTTTGTTTGTTTGTTTTAATGTAGGGATTTTTTTCATCAATTCCACCATTTTCTTACAAAAATACTAGCTATTTAATACACACACACACACACACACACCATTCTTAGACACACATACACTAACATACACACAATTGGTCATCTCCTTCACTTTGACTAAGCCACGCCCCTTCACTTTGACTAACTTGTACAGAAGCCACACCCCCTTCACCTTTACTAACTTGAGCAGAAGCCACCCCTCTTTCACTTTCATTAAGCCACGCCTCCTTCACTTTGACTAACTTGAACAGAAGCCATGCCTCCTTCACGTTGACGAACAGAAGCCACGCCTCCTTCACTTTGACTAACTTAAACAAAAGCCACGCCTCCTTCACTCTGACTAACTTGAACAGAAGCCACACCTCCTTCACTTTGACTACCTTAAACAGAAGCCACGCCCCCTTCAATTAGACTAACTTGAACAGAAGCCACGCCTCCTTCACTTTTACTAACTTTCAGATACATTTTCACTTTCAGAACTTTCTCAGACTCTTTCAGGAAAATGAGGAATTTTATTGAGGTTTCATGGGGGGTGAATATTGGAAAAATCTTAAATTTCTCAGAAAACACACACACACACACACACACACACACACACACACACACACCTCCTATGATGTTTCTTTGATGACTGGAGCTTTGTGTGACACAGGACGTCAGAGCTACAAAAATAGTCACTTTTTGAGGTGTAAATAAAACCGAGTCTGAATAGTTATGAGACAAAAAGACGTCTCGGTGCACGATGAGAGATTTGAGTAGGAGGAGCAGACGATCCGGCTGGGCTCGACTCGGCTCAGCTGCATCATAGTAACCTCATCCATCTCTCAGCACTGCATTTATTATTCATCAGGCCTTCTCTGTCCCTCATTCTGCTCAGCCGGATGAAGAACTAGGTCAGGCTGTTCGGTTTAGAGAAGCTGTGATTCCTAATAGAGATTCTGAAGCTCTTCTATCATCTGAATTAATCTGGGAACATCATCAGCTCACACCCACATCTCATCTATCAGTCTAAACTATATTGACAAACATTTGTGGACACCTGAGGAAGTTGGATATGTGCTTCTTTTTGGACATTGCATTCCTCATTTAGTCTCCATTTGTCGGTATAATAAGCTTCACTCTCCTGAGAAGATGTTCCACTAGATTCTGTGGAGATTCATGTTTATTCGGCCACAAGGGTGTTAGTAAAGTCAGGTACTGATGTAGGTGAGGAGGCTTGTGAGTGCCATCAGCGTTCCAAAAGTGTCCAATAGAATTGAGAGCTCTATAACAAGAGATCTTCCACTCCATATCTTTAATTAGCTGACTTTGTGCATAGGGAAATCAACATGCTGGAAGGTTTAGTATTAACGGAGAAGAACCACATTTACATGTATGGAATTTGGCAGCTACCCATACACGTCAATTATCAGTTGAGCAGATGAGGGTTGAGGGTCTTGCTTGGTGGATTTGAACTCATGACCTTCTGATCCAAAGCACAACACTTTAACCACTTGAGTATTATTTTTCTGATATGGTTAGAAAGTCAGACGTCCCAGAACGTTTGGTATACAGCGTGTGTGGTACGTGGTGGTGTAATACCTCCATCCTACTGTAAATCTAGCTAGCATGTAGAGAATGCTAACTAGCTGCTATTTAACCAGGTCCATATTTAGTCATACCATACAAGCTTCTGACACTATTATTTATTAAAAGCTACAATATCATGTAACAGTCAGCAGTTTTTCTGATGTTAGTCATATTAACTAAATAAGATGCCATAAAAGGTTTAAGTTGTTAGCAGACACTAATGCTAACTAGTTTATAGTTTGTGCTGGAGCCACTATAGTGTATACAGCTAGCTAGATTTAGCAAGCTAAGCACAAACTAACTTGACGCACCAAACATGATTATAAACAATTTTGCTAAAATCAGTAACATGATCTTTTTTAGCACCCATGATGCAAGTTAGCTTGTACAGCTGGTTATTTTGTTAGCTTGCTGCTAACTGGCTAATATGACTAGCTTTCCTTCATCAAACTTTATCTTAAATATTTATTTAATTCTACATTTTGCTTATTAAACTTATTCCACAGAACAATATCTAATATCTGGTATTAGCTGCTGTCTTTGTGGAAAACTAACACTAATACACTCTATGGACAAAAGTATTGGGACACCAGACTTTTCCAGTCATATGTGCCAGATCTTCCACTCCAACCCATGAAAAGCAGATCTTCATGGATCTGGCTTTGTGCACAGTCTTGACTTTGTGTCATGCTGGAACATGTTTGGGTCTCGTAGTTCAAATGAGGGCAAAAACCTCCATGCTTCCACATCTGAAGACGTACTGTACAACTGTGTACCTCTGACTTGGTTGGAGTGAAAGATCTTCTGTTCTGAACCTTGACCCCAACCCTATTGAACATGAATGCCTGCATCCCAGTCCTTCTCACCTCATCTACATCAGGACCTGACTTGTGGAACATCTTCCCAGAAGATGGAGCTCAATATAACAGCAAATGGAGACTAAATGTGGAACGGGATGTTTAAAAAAGGCACATAAACGTATGCTCAGGTGTCCACATATTTTTGGCCGTATAATAAATCTGAGGTGGTTCTTCACTACAATCTACAAACTACAAAGTCTCGAACAATGTCAAATTACAGTCAGGTGTAATAGAGTGCAGAAAGCTTCATTCACATCTGCTTTTATATGTTCTTTATCTTTTCATTTTCATTTTCAGGTTGAACTTTGGTGCATTTGTTTTTTATTATAAACTCAGGAATTTACACCTAAAAAAACACACCGAATTCTAAAACACAGGAAATAAAGGAGGCAAAACTCAAAAAAGAGTTTTATTGAGCAGAAATCCTCATTTATATCAAACAGAACAAAAAGATGCTGCTCTTTTAACTCCATCACACATTTACACACACACACACACACACACACACACACACACACACACACACACACACAGTCTCCCCCACATGATTTTAGAATTTACACAAACACTACATCTCTCTCTCTCTCTCTCTCTCACACTTTAAAATTCACACATTCTCTCACCCACATGATTTTAGAATTCACACACTTAAGCATTCAGTATTTTCCTTGCTCTCTCTCACACTCTCACACACACACACACACACACACACACACACACACACACACACACACTAGTATTCCGAGTTTCTTCCTCTTGGTCTCTCTCTTTCTCACACTTACACAATATCAGAACTCATGCACACACTCTCTCTCTCTCTCACACACACACACACACACACACACACACACACACACACACACACACACACACACTCCCTCTGCTACGCCTGATCCTCGTAGAACACCTTGGCCATGGCGAGCCCCACTTTGTTGACCTTCTTGTCCTTGGCATCAGGGCCCATGTTAGAGCGAGCCAGTTGCTGCCAGTACGCCTCGGTCCGCTTCTGATACTCACACACACTCTCACCTGACTTCACCAGGGGATGTTCTTCTTCTGCAACACACAAGCGCAGACACACGTGCATTAACAATCACATGGTTCACTCCTGTGGCTGTTTAACTGCAGGAGTCTCCAGTGGAATCTTCATCACGATCAGAGACACAATTCTGTTCTCCATACGTTCCTCCTGTACGGCTCACACTCATATGGGATAGAATTTTCTCACAATAATGCCACGATAAATCAACGTTTACACCACACTACGGTTCAAAATGCTGAAATCTGATTGGTCAGAAGGTGCGTGTGGTTTCGGTACACCAGTACTACTCGGACATTCGTTCCAGCTGAAAGGTTTGTTTTGTTCTAATGGCATTTCTATAGTAACGGCTCCTACACAGGGACTGGGGAGTGTATGCAGTATTACCGATAGCTGGGTTGGATTGTAATTACCGATAATCGATTAATCAACCGAAAGTTTTTTAACTTTATAAAAATTAAAAAAATAAACAGTACTGAATCTTGAAAATGTGCTAAATAAAATAAATGTGAATATACTGTTAACTACAATTATATAATTAATAATTAAAAATAAATAAATCTCCTGTGGTCTCACGTGTAAAAACAAACAGCACGTGGTCACCTCTAGAGGCCGCTCTCGTAGCAACAGCGGACCGGAAGTAGCAAAAAAAACGAATATGGATATTTGCCAAAAGCTGATTGTCCCATCAATCAACTATCGGCATGAGGGTGACCCCTAGTGTATGTTTATCGCCACTACAACTTAACAGAAAGGTTTCAAATTAAATAAATGTATCTATAAAAAAACGCTTTGTGTGAGGATGGTTCCACATCAACATCTTGAAGATCCTTGAAGTTACTGAGCAACTCAAGAACTTTGAGCATGGATTTGGACTGTAAGTAATACCAGCAGTCTGCTACTGACTCTGGACCCTCAGGACCACAAGGTTGCATGAAAAGTTCAGCGTTTCAGCACCAATAAATAAACAGTTCCTCAAAAGTTTTGGAATTGTAATGAATGGACATTCGATGTTGAGGATCAGGATTGGTTCATTTGTCTGGTTCCTCTCAAGGTTTCTTCCTCATGAAGAACACTCTTCTATACAACTGTACTATAACTTTACTGTTAGAAACGCTGTAAAAATAAACGTGCACTGAAAATGAATTGAATAATTAACGCTACGTAAAACAAGTTACTCCTATGACAATTTTCTGCCCACAGTTTTTTTTTCATACTTCAAAAAGCTCACACTGATTCTGCATTATGGTGAGTTGAGTTTCATTGACATTGTGTGTGTAATCATTTAATTAATAATTAACAACATTATTTAATTACAATAAACACAGCATTGTTTTGGGGGTAGTTGCATGTCGTGTACTTTCACGGGTCTGTGGAAAAATTTCACGCCTAACGTGAAACTGGTGTGTGGTGCAGATGTCCGGGACCGCGGCTGTGCACGTCTTAAAGATCTGACTTCTGTCTTTTCTACACATTTGTGAGGCTCATTAACGCCACCTGCTGGACAGTCTGAGAAACTCAGCAGCATCATGCTATTTTTTTTTTTTGTTTTTTTTTAAGTAACTTACATTGTTTTCTGATTTGAAAGTGAAAAATATATATCAGTGGGAAAAAATAATTTTAAATAAATTTGATTAAAAAAATAATAAAATATGGACAGAAGTATTGGGACGTCTGACTTTTCCTCCACAAACTTGGAAACACACAATCTTTCCCTTCACTTGAACTGGGAGACCTAAACCTGTTCCAGATCCATGAAGATCTTCTGCTATAGAGCTCTAGTGAACACCTTTTGGGATGAATGTGAATGCTGATGGCACCCCAGGCCTCCTCACCTCACCTACATCAGTACTTGACTTCACTCCTCGAGCAAAATATTGTAGTTTATATTCACTGAAGAGGTGAGTTTATTATAACAGCAAATGTTTTCTCAATGCTGTGACATTTAGAATTTTTTGTTAATAATCTTCTTCATTTGGCTTCTCCCATTAGGGGGCGCCACATCCTTCGTCTCCATACCCCCCTGTCCTCTACATCTGCCTCTTTCACACCAACTACCTGCATGTCTTCCTTTACCACATCCATAAACCTCCTCCTTGATCTCTCTTTTCCTCCTTCCTGGTGTCTCCATCCTCAGCATTCTCCTACTGATATACCCCATGTCCCTCCTCTGCACATGTCCAAACCATCTCAATCACACCTCCCACACCTTGTCTCCAAAACGTCCTACATGCGCTGTCCCTCTAATAAACTCATTTCTAATCCTGTCCATCGTCGTCACTCATAACAAAAACCTCAACATCTTTAATGTAGACTAAAAAAATATCTTGTGTGATTGATTGATTGATTGATTGATAGATAGATAGATAGATAGATAGATAGATAGATAGATAGATAGATAGATAGATAGATAGATAGATAGATAGATAGATTTAAATAAGACCAACAAACATTACAAAGAACAAGAACAGAACATCTGGTTGTCCCTCAAATCCCCCTCACTCTTACCACCTTCATCGCTCTCTTCCTCCTCCTCTCCCAAAGACTCTTCTTCCTCATCCTCCTCTTCTTTACCCTCCTCTTCCTCACCATCGTCCTCCGACTCGGATTCTTCTAACCACTCCTGAGTTTCTGTAACGACAGCAGGAACGCGTGTGTGAATGTGTACGTTCTCTTCTTCTGTGCATCGAGTTTACAGGATTACAGCATGCTTTATTTTCACATCAATAGATTTTATACAAATATTTATCATTTATAATACATTTAAAAGTAAACAATTCGGTTTTAATGTGCTTTATAGATGGTCAGGTTTCTGTGGCTGGATTTTAAAGAGAGTGCCTTATATTATATACAGTATGTGGTTCAATAGCTCGCGTTCATTCTCGCTAAATTGTGGCAGTATAATAGATCATAAATACTATATATTTATTTTTTAATGTAAATAAATTAAATGGGACTTTTGAAATGAATCTGCCATTCTGTAAAATCCATTCCTAACAATGTGAATATAAATGATTGCAATAATATAATGTTGGTGGTTTGTGATCCTCCCCCACCCCCAGATAAATAATCTTGTGGACATACTGGGATCCATCTTCACCAGCTCCTCCCACTGCTCCATCTTGTGAAGGTCGAGGCAGTAGAGGTCGTTCAGGGTGAACTGGCGATCTCCGACCTCGAACATTCCTCCGTATAAATACAGCTTCCCGTGTTTAACCGTTGCCATGGCGCTCGACCTCGGGCACGGCTCCACAACCGGAGCGGCCGCACCTTCTTCTTCCTCCTCATCTTCCTCGTCCTCGCTCTCCTGTGCCGTGGGAACGGCCTGCTTTATGGTCACCACCGTTCCGTCCTCGGTGACGACCTCCTTCACGATTTCTGTCGGTTGTTCCTCTCTTTCGTCGCTCTCCTGATTCGTTTCATTTTCCTGTCCTCCGTCTTCCTCCGCCTTCTTCCCACGCCGCCGTTTTTTCTTCTCCAACTTGGTCCCCTGCGTTCACACACGGCGAGTATTAATTAAGATGATTAATAAAGACCTACGGAGACGGAGGAGATGTCGGTACCTTGAGCTGTCCCGGGAACCAGCGGCTCTTGTTGATGTCGTACAGGTAAAGATCATTAAAGAAATCTCCCTCCAGGGTCTCCTCGTCTTCCTCGTCACACACTCCGCCGAAGACGATCGCTCGTCCTGCTGGACCCATGGCCAGAGAGAACCCTGAGCGAGGAGGAGGCTTCACCCCCGACGGGTTCACGCGACTCCACGACCACTTCTCTACACAAATACACAGGTTTATTATTAATTATTATTATTAATACACCTGACCTCATCCAAAACACCTTCAGCATTCATTTATTTGTATAATTTCTATTTTAATTCTTATTTAAATTCGACGCCTGCTACAGGTCTCAAATAAAGTTGGCATGGGGGCAACAAAGGGAATTTTGAAAATGTTCAGCTGGAAGAATGACTGAGGATAATGGACTGTTTTAAGGTGGAAAAGTGTTCTAAGGTCAGACAAGTCCAAATTTGACATTCGTCCTCCAGGCTAAAGAGGATAGGGACCTTCCAGCGTGTTATCAGCGTTCGGTTCAAAGGCAGCATCTCTGATGGTATGGGGTTGCAGAAGGGCATACGGTGGAAAGCACTATGAATACTGAAAGGTAAAGGTCTTTTAGGAACATACGCTCCCCCTCCAGACCGCTTCTATTTCAGGAAAAGCATTTCAGCAGGACGAGGCAAGACCACATACTGCAGCTATTACAACAGCATGGCTTCATAGTAGAAGATCTGATAACTTCTGCAGTAGTTCCCCAATCATCCAGCACCTCTTCACCACCACCGAGCCCCTGTCTGAGCTCTTCCCTGAATCTCACACTGCAGTCTTCCTCATTCAGTTTCCACCATCTTAAATGGAACATTCTCTATAAATGCTAAAGTTATTAATTATATACTTATTAATATCTGGTGATTCTGATTTGTAATGACGTTATTTTGCTCATCTTGTAATCTAGATTGTAAACAGAAGTTTCTCTTGTCTTTTGATCTTACTGTATTTAATCTGGATTATAAACAGATGTTACTTTGTATTTAATCTGGATTATTAGTTTACATTAACAAGTTTGTATTTAATCAGGATCATGAGCAGATGTTATTTTGTGTATAATCTGGATTATTATCAGATGTTATTTAGTTTTTAATCTGGATTATTAGTGGACATTAACTTGTTTGTATTTAATCTGGATTATGAGCAGATGTTACTTTGTATTTAATCTGGATTATTAGTGGACGTTTATCACTTGTCTTTAATCTGGATTATGAATATACTTTACCTTGCTCTTCTTTGCCCTCTTTCTTCAGCAGGAACATGTCTGAGTGGATGGTCCCTTTATCCAAGTCCTTCTTGGCTCTCTTGTGAAAAAAGGAAATGTTAAACTTTAGTGCCGGCTTCACTTCTTATTTTCTCTTATCAAGTTTTTTTTTACGTTTTTATCAGTTTAATGTGAAAATATTAGATTTTTTAGATAATAAAAAAGACCTTATATTAAACGGAATCATTAGGCACGTACGGATTTGGAGTAGCCTGCCGTAAATGATGACCCCGGTGCCGTCCGGCGTTGCGCTCATCTGACAGGCGGAGCGTGGCGAGGGGGCGGAGCCAGACGGGACCAATCGGGACCAGGTGAAGGTGTCCAGGTTAAAGGAGTGAACATCGTTATAGTAGATATAATCCCTGAATACAGAGTTACAGAACTCATGAACAGCTGCAACACGCTTTTATAATGATTTTATACCAATCACTTGATTTATCCTCAGATGCGATAGTGGAAGTGTGTAGAGATGCGAGCAGGAATGCGCTACACCAGTGGTTCTCAACCTTTTCAAAGATCTGCTTGTTTACCGGACGGACTTTAATAAAGTTAAAACGGGTGCATTTCCCATTCTGCCGATTCTGCCTTTTATTGTATTACTGGATAGAAGCAGAGTTTGTAGTTTTGAAGCCGCCTGTGCCCTGCACATTATTTCTGTTTTTACACGTGTGGGTCTGAGGAGAGTTTTCCTGAAGGTTTTCAGCTCGAGTAAAAAAAAGCATCTCTTATAATCTGGGGTCTATTTGACATAAGTTCTTTTTTTATTAGGGAAATTCCTCTGGGTTTACCAACCATCTGTCTGGGGCTCTGATGCCTCCCAGTTTGCAGTATGTTCTCACTCTCGTTATAGGCTGCAAACAAATCTTAAAATAGTTTCTTTTTGATATTCAGAATTGAATTATTTATCGTGCTGTTATAAATTAAAGAAATTAATTCATTCAAAATTTTCTTTAGCGACCCCCAGTGGGAAGCAAGTGCGCTACACGTTGCTGTAAACAGAGCAGAACAGAGACTCGTGATAGAAATGTGTAAATTCTTCAAAAATAATTTTTGTTTTGTACCTTGTGCTCTCGTGAAATCCTCCGAACACAAGAAGTTGCCTTTTACACAACACCATGCGATGCCCACTTCTGCCAGAAGGAGCGCCGGGAGCCCTGAAAACACACACACACAGACACACACACACACACACACACACACACACACACACACACACACACAAAACCATGTGCTGTTTTTCTCTCAATGAAAAAATAGAGTATATTATATATATATATATATATATATATATATATATATATATATATATATATATATACACACACACACACACACACACACACACACACACACACACACACATTACTCAGCCAAAGGTTTGTGGACACCTGACCAGAAGATTGGTGTGTGTTTCTTTTTTTACATCCCATTACATATTTAGTCCCAGAGGTGTTCCTCTCAAGCAGGAGATCTTCCACTTTAACTCATGGAAAGCAGATCTTCATGGAGCTGACTTTGTGCACAGGAGCATTGCCATGCTGGAACAGGTTTTGGGTCTCCTTGTTCAAATAAAGGGACAATTTCATGCTCCTGCATCCAAAGACATCTGATAAAATTGTGTGCCTCCAACTTTGTGTAACAGTTTGGAGAAGAACCACATCTGGTTCCTGTGTCTGATCAGGTGTCCAGATAATTTTGGCCAAATAGAAGTATCTTCACATGGCCTAGAGAATAGTGCAGAGATATGTGTGTGTGTGTGTGTGTGTGTGTGTGTGTGTGTGTGTGTGTTGCTGATTCTTACTTGATCTGTTCCCAAGTGTGTGTGTTGAGGTGAAGAACCCACAGGTCCTTGTAGTGATAGAACTGTTCTCCATTAGGAGATGCAAACTCGCCTCCAAACACCCACAACTGCCCACCTGCCTGGGGCACCACCACCGCCACACACACACACACACACACACACACACACACACACACACACACACACACAAGCTTTACCTCTGACTGTTAGAAAGCACTGAAACTGAGGACTCCTTCCATCATTGTTCTAAAGTGAAGGTTCTCACAGAGTAGCTGCTGTTACCTGATGAGCGCAGCGGCGTGGAGGAGGGTTCGGGACGTCAGATTTCACCCACGTGTTCTTCTTGATGTTGTAGAAGAAAAGGTCATTGTACAAGTAAGTCTGGGGGAGAAAAAAAACAGAGCCAAAGAGAAACAATTATTTCTTTTCGTGTTGATCTAAAAAAGTAATAATTTTATGTGCTTTATTGATTCTTCTACCTTGTTCCCGTTGTAATATTCTCCACCGAACAGAATCAGCTCGTCTTTTTCAGGATGTGCACTCAGAGAGGCGTTGAGCCTGAACACAGCACACGAGACAGTTAACAGTATACACTCACAGTCTCGCTGAGCTCTCTCGCTGAGCTCTCTCGCTGAGCTCTCTCGCTGAGCTCTCTCACTGAGCACTCTCGCAGAGTACACACTCACAGAGTACACACTCACAGAGTACACACTCACAGAGTACACACTCATGACCTACACTCAAAATAGCACACACTCACATAGCACACACTCGCAGCACAGTCTCACAGCTACACTAACAGCCAACACTCAATGTCATACTACTACATAGGAACACGTGATTTTCATGGATACCTGGGAGACGGAGGAGGACACGTGTTCTCCACAACCTGCGTCTTCTTCGCATCCAGTAACTGAAACTCTGCGATGAGAGCCTCGAGATCTTCCTGATCCAACACATACACACAGAGAGTTTAAAAATTAGGAGGATTTTGCAACCAAAAACATCACCACTACTCTACTACTAGTAGAATAGAAAAGAAAGAGACGTGCTTTATAACTCGTCACATGTACTTTACAGCACGGCAAAATTGTTTTCTTCACAAATACCAGTAATGTTGGGAAGCTGAAGTCAGAACACAGAGGCAGCCATGATACAGCAACCCTGGAGCACAGAGGGCTAAGGGCCTTGCTCAGGGGCCAAACGAGTGGCAGCTTGGCCATACCGGGGCCTGAACCCCCAACCTTCCAGCCAGTAACCCAGAGCCTTAAACACTGAGCTCCCACTTCCCACCACTACTAATACTAATGATAATATTAATAATAATATAATGATAATAATAAGTGCATTTCACTGTAATAGTAGCAAACAGAAATAAAATAAGTGTTAGATGTATTAATAAAAATGATGTAAACAAACAGAAATGACTTTTCTGTCAAAACGCACATTAAGCTGAAAAGCGAATCAACTTTGAAAATTCACGTAATTAAACGCAAATGTGTTAAAACTTGAATTGATGGTGGAAAGAATGATTTCGAGCAATTTATTTATTCAATCATGTTATTTAATAAAGACAGGAGCCGAACATGTGCATTGATATTGAGCGTAACAGATGAGTGTTATTGCATCATAACATAGAACAGCCAATCGTACACCAGTATGCAAATATCTCGGAATCAAAGAAAACGGCGTGGTTTTATTTGCATATTCAGACATGTGCATGTGCTAATAAAGGTAGAAATGGCTGTATCTTTGTGCCTTTTGTAGTCTTTTTTTATTAATGGATTGATAGGTCACATTTTACTTTCGTATTTCAGATCTTGAGTGATTGTTCTCCAAGTAAAGCTACAGAACTGACAGTTAGCTCACCGGCTAAAACATGCAGATTAAAAAAAACCTTAGTGTTTAGCTTTAACACGCACCTCTTCTTTTTTCGATCTCTTTGAGACTTTTTTCTCCATTTTGGCCGCCGTTTTTTCTGCCCCCTTTACTTTCTTGTCCTTTTTGCCCTTTTTACCCATCTTTAATATGTTTTCACAGATTCCTTGCACTCAAAAAATCACCCACATGGACTTTTAAAAAAGAATCACTTCCGGAAACAGCGTCTTCTTCGGTGGTGTTTCTTCTTCTGTGACGTTACCGCGAAATGGACTCGAATTCCGCCACGGCAGATTAATTAAACAAAAAGAAAATTAAAACAGACACAATCCTACAGTCTGTTTATTTAAACACTTATATTGTTTATTATACAGCGATATTATGTGTTTGAAAGTGTAAACCTTCGACCAAAAACCTTTAAACGCGATTTTTGTAATATGTAATGCAGCTATAGCGCCACTATAGTGGACTGGAGGCGCTACTGTTATAAACTAATGATCATTTATTACACATCAGCATTAATTTAATTATTAAACTAAACGATTTTATTAAAAACCTTCTTACAGTTTGTGTCATATCTATATAAAATACACAATTTAACATCACATCTACACTACACACATTTTATCTACACTTAACACACACACTGCCATCTCAAATCTAATCAAAATCAAATCAAATTTTATTTGTCACATACACATACATACAGGGTACGACATGCAGTGAAATGCTTTTAACGACGGTCCGGCATGAGGGAATAAAATGGGGTAAAAAGGAGAATAAAAATATAAATATAATAACAAAATTAAAAGAAAAATATAATAAGAAAAAGAAGTAAATAATAGAAGTATATAAAGATATATAAATATATATGTATATATACATACATATACATATATACATATATTTACACATACACAGAAAATGTTTATGAAGTGTGCAGTTAACCAGTAAACAACAGTAAACAGTAAACAGTAAACAAGTTAGGCATGGTTTTTGATTGTCCATGAGTGTCCGTGTGCAGTAAGGTGTGGTGTAAAGTGTCCTTGTGTGGAATGGTGTGGTATAAAAATAAGAATATAAAAAAATATGAAATAAATATGAAAAAGAAAATATGAAATGTAAAGTGCACTGTGCTGTGCAAGTCCAGTGTATAATGTGTCAGAGCACGAAAAGTGTGATTGTGCAGGGAAAAAAAGGGTGATGAAGGAGAGAGTGGGCCAGTTTTTAGATCCTGGGTGTTTCCTGGTTTAAACACCGAATGGCCTGCGGGAAGAAGCTCCTCCTCATTCTCTCTGTGTTCGCCTTCAGGGAGCGGAAGCGTTTCCCCGAACGCAACAGAGAAAAGAGTCCATTGTTGGGATGGCTGAGGTCCTTCACAATCTTCCTGGCTCTGGTCCTGCACCGCGTACTGTAGATGTCCTGCAGGTCAGGGAGCTCGGTGTGGATGGTACGTTCAGCTGAACGCACCACCCTCTGGAGGGCTCGCCTGTCCTGCATGGTGCTGTTCCCGAACCAGGAAGTGATGCTACCCATCAGAACGCTCTCAATGGTGCAAGTGTAAAAAGTCTTAAGCACCTGAGAGGGTAGTTTAAAGTCCCTTAAGCGTCTCAGATGGTACAGACGCTGCCGGGCCTTCTTCACCAGGGTGTTGATGTGACAGGACCAAGACAGGTCCTGTGTGATGTGAACACCCAGGTACCGGAAACTGTCCACTCTTTCCACTGGAGTCCTGCAGATGTTTAGCGGTTGGTATGACCGCTCCTGCTTCGTGCTGACACTACACTACATCTACACTACACACTGTCATCTACACAACACACACACTGTCATCTACACAACACACACTGTCATCTACACAACACACACACTGTCATCTACACTACACACACTGTCATCTACACAACACACACTGTCATCTACACTACACACACTTTCATCTACACTACACACACTGTCATCTACACAACACACACTGTCATCTACACTACACACTTTCATCTACACTACACACACTGTCATCTACACAACACACACTGTCATCTACACTACACACACTTTCATCTAAACTACACACACTGTTATCTACACAACACACACTGTCATCTACACTACACACACTTTAATCTAAACTACACACACTTTCATCTATACTACACACACACTTTCATCTACACTACACACTGTCATCTACACTACACTTTCATCTACACACACTTTCATCTACACTACACACACTTTCATCTACACACACACTGTCATCTACACACACACTGTCATCTACACTACACACACTTTCATCTATACTACACACACACTTTCATCTACACTGAACACACTGTCATCTACACTACACACACTTTCATCTACACTACACACTGTCATCTACACTACACACACACACTTTCATCTACACTACACACACTGTCATCTACACTACACACACTTTCATCTACACTACACACACACTTTCATCTACACTACACACACTTTCATCTACACTACACACACTGTCATCTACACTACACACACTTTCATCTACACTACACACACACTTTCATCTACACTACACACTGTCATCTACACACACACACTTTCATCTACACTACACACTGTCATCTACACTACACTTTCATCTACACTACACACTGTCATCTACACTACACACACTTTCATCTACACACACACTTTCATCTACACTACACACACTGTCATCTACACTACACACACTGTCATCTACACTACACACACTTTCATCTACTACACACACACTTTCATCTACACTACACACACTTTCATCTACACCACACACACACTTTCATCTACACTACACACACTTTCATCTATACACACACACACTTTCATCTACACTACACACACTGTCATCTACACTACACACTTTCATCTACACACACACACACTTTCATCTACACTACACACACTGTCATCTACACTACACACACTTTCATCTACACTACACACACTTTCATCTACACTACACACTGTCATCTACACTACACACACTGTCATCTACACACACACTTTCATCTACACTACACACACTGTCATCTACACTACACACTTTCATCTACACTACACACACTTTCATCTACACTACACACACTGTCATCTACACTACACACTTTCATCTACACTACACACTTTCATCTACACTACACACACTTTCATCTACACCACACACACTTTCATCTACACTACACACACTTTCATCTACACCACACACACTTTCATCTACACTACACACACTTTCATCTACACTACACACACTTTCATCTACACTACACACACTTTCATACACTACACACACTTTCATCTACACACACTTTCATATACACTACACACACTTTCATCTACACTACACACTGTCATCTACACTACACACACTTTCATCTACACTACACACTGTCATCTACACCACACACACTTTCATCTACAGTACACACACTTTCATCTACACTACACACACACTTTCATCTACACTACACACACTTTCATCTACACTACACACACTTTCATCTACACTACACACACTTTCATCTACACTACACACACTTTCATCTACACTACACACACTTTCATCTACACTACACACACTTTCATCTACACTACACACTGTCATCTACACTACACACACTTTCATCTACAGTACACACACTTTCATATACACTACACACACTTTCATCTACACTACACACACTTTCATATACACTACACACACTTTCATCTACACTACACACACTTTCATCTACACACACTTTCATACACTACACACACTTTCATCTACACTACACACACTGTCATCTACACTACACACACACTTTCATCTACACTACACACTGTCATATACACTACACACACTTTCATATACACTACACACACTTTCATATACACTACACACACTGTCATCTACACTACACACACTTTTATCTACACTAAACACACTGTCATCTACTGTCATGATAGATAAGACACATTTATACATTCATAACAGAAGGCAGCAAAAGTCAAACAACTATTAAGACAATGGCAAAGTAAAAGAAAGTTGAAAAAAGTAAAAAAAAAAAAAAAAAAGAAGAGAACAAACAGTAAGCAACAATCAATCAAAAATAATCAGAGATGGAAAGTAATGAAGTACAAACGCTTTGTTATTGTACTTAAGTAGACTTTTTCTGGTATCAGTTTTTTACTTCACTATATATTTTTCTGAAAACGTGTTACTTTCACTCATTACATTTTTACACAAATATCTGTACTTTCTACTTCTTACATTTTCAAAACAGACTCGTTACTTTAGTTTTAATCTATTTGGTGACATGATCGATATTTTTTCTTCTCACTGCTCTGTTTTCAGCAGTAGTAATGACTTTTTACTGAGGTACATGTCAAAACCAAAACTTCTTTACTTTAACTGTAAGTTCACTTTAACTGTACGTATCTGTACTTCTACTTTAATAAAGGATGTGTGTACTTTTGCAATCTCTGTAAATAATACACAGTAATACAATTCAACACCACAGAAGTGACTTCCTGTACGACTGTTCACAAAGTTATTCATAAGCACCATTAACTAATATGAGGTTTAAAGAGGTCCTGTAAGAAGTTGTCACTGTTCAGGATTTAAAATGGAACAAAATGGCAGAAATTATGTTTAGATTGTTTTATCTGCTCACATAACCAGTCACATGTGGGTTAAAGTGGACACAATGCTGCAGAGCCTCTACAAATCACCCAGCAGTTGGTTTATAGATGTGAACTCATCACCCCATGTTCACACTCGCACGTGGCCTGGGCTCTGGACTCGCGCTCCTGTGCAAAATGTCGCACAGGAAATTAGAATGATCGGAATCTGAGAGAAATTTCCTGCTCGAGCAGCAGAGATGTGGAAAACCACCGGGCTCATCAGAGGCCTCCTCGTTCCTGTGGAATCTACAACAAATTCTATTCACTGGTTTCAGCTTCTCTGATCGTCCACATAGTGGCAGCATCAGTAAGCAGAAAGCCTAATAAATTATATAGGACACGACTTTTCCAGCCATATGAAGTTCTTCAGTAAACTTTGGATCTTTGGATGACTTGAACGTGAAGACCAAACCTGTGCATGAAAATGCATTTGTGCACAAAGCCAGCTCTATGAAGACCTTCTAGGTGTGGAACATATTCTTTGATGGAGACGTGACAGAGGCATGACGTGTGGTTGCTCTTAGGTTTAGGACAGACATCCTTTATACTGATTAAGCCTGGAGTCTGCGACGAAATCAATTTCCTTCTCAACGAATGTCTGCGTCACAGAATCCCCAGTATTTCTGAGCAGTTATATCTCCTCATGGCCTGCAGGAAAAGACCCACACGAGCAATTCCAATAAAGAGTAGAGTTTATTCAGGTGTTCATCTGCCCTCCAGATAGCAAAATAAAATTATCCCATTTACTGTAATTACACTGTATGGATAAAAGTTTGTAGACTATAAGACTGGTATGTGCTTCTACAACATTCCATTCCACACTCTCCATTTGCTGTTATAATAAGCTCCACTATTCTGGGAAGATGTTCCATTAGATTTTGTGAAGATTCGTAATAAAACCAGGTACTGATGTAGGTGAGAAGGTGAGGAGGCCTGGGGTGCATTCAGACCTGGGGCACATTTACAGTCATCATGTTCAATAGGTTTGGAGCTCTATAGCAGGAGATCTTCCACATGTTCCAACCCATGTAAAGCAGAACTTCATGGAGCTGGCAGAACAGGAGCACTGTCAAGCTGGAACAAGTTCAAATGAGAATTTAATGCTACAGCATCCAAAGACTTCCTGTACAATTTTATTTCTTCAACTTTGAGGTAAAAGTTTGTGGAAGGACCACATACGGCTGGAAAAGTCACGTGTCTTAATACGTTTGGCCGATATATTACACATTAAAACTTACAGGAAATGATCCAACCAATCAGATTTTATATAATCGTTAGCGCTGTGGTGCGACGGGGCACGTTTTGCACAATGTTTTGACACGATTTAGAGAATTGTTTGACTCTGGAAGCACATGACTGCTCCTGCTATTCGCTGTGAAGAGTGTGTTGTGTGTTAGCATGTTAATTTCTTCTCCTTGGCAATCATGCATTTCAACAGAAGCATTTTGGCCTTCAATAGACACACACACACACACACACACACACATAACACACATAACACACACACACACACACACACACACACACACACACACACACACACACGTTCTTTTGGTCTCATGCTCACCCTGGAGCCTTTCTTTTTGAGACAGGAAGCTTTTTTTTTGTTTTTGGTAAAATTGGACGACTCTAAATTATGGCTTCTTCACTGTCAATTGATTTTTATGTCAAGATTAAAAGGGCTGTAGATAAGAGTGTGTGTGTGTGTGTGTGTGTGTGTGTGTGTGTTTGTGATGAGTCAAAATGACCTGCGTCAACAACCCTTTTGAATATCAGAGATTCGTGACCATGGGATGATTCGGAGGAGATCAGACTGACGGAAATTGCCGTGACGATATCGAACATGATCACAGAGAACAATGCTGTCAGCTAAATAAAGGAAAATTACACAGCTTCTTGCTCAGATATCAGAGACTATTTCATATATACACACACATATTCTATTCTCACACACACACTGAAGTGTTAATTTAAGATTCAGAAAAACCACCTGCTACTAAAAACCCCTTCAGTTACAAGGTATACTGAGGAAAAGACCATTATCCATCTATTCACTCAAGTCCATTTAAAATCTGTTATTTGTCTACAGATTTACAAAAATTTCTTAATTGATCAATTATAAGTTGATCCATAATGAGCGAGATAAGGATGGTAAGGAAGTTTTTTCCCTGGTGGTGAGGGAAAAAACTTCCTCAGATAAGGAAGAAATCTTGAGAGGATCCAGACTCAATGGGGAACTTCTCACCACTGATGCTGAATAGTGCCATTATAAATCATTCCCTTCTCTAACTCTGGGGGCAAAAAGTGAAACAAGGAAATTGTAACTGTGACAGTGAACCATGAACCTTCCAGATCTGCTGATTTATTAAAGAAACACCCATTGTCAAAACTAAACAAAAATAGCTAAACAATGTCTCAAACACTATTTGGAAATCTGTTTAAGAAAAGGCTTTTTCCCCGTGTGCAGCCTTCACTATTCCAGGTACTAACAAAGAGCCTGCACCTTTGGATCAAAACTGGCATGGTGGATCATAGAGGACCACAGTTTGCTGACGTACTGTGGGCCTGTGTGGAGTGGATAATATATGGCTCATTTAGTTACAACATCTCGTTCTACAGTAGTAGGAACTCTTGCTAACTACTCTGGACAAAGTGGAGCTTGTTTATGAGCTTACAAGAAGATGTAGACAGAAAGTCGACAACAAATGCACAACCTGGATTTCCTGTGTCGTGCGGAGGTGGTAACTTAGTGGTTAAGGCATTGGACTTTGGATCTGAAGATCATGAGTTCAGGAATCTCAGCCTCTTTTGCTCCCCTGAGGTCCCCAAGGCCTTTATACCCATAGCTGCTCAGTTGTAGGAATGAGAGCAATGTAAGCCGCTCTGGATGAGGGGGTCTACTAAATGCCTTAAATGTAAACATGTAGTGACATCATAGTGCTTATGTAAGTGATATTTTTGAGGTGCACGACAGGCAACCTCACCTTACTTACATCAGTTCCTGACTTAACTAACACTATTGTGTCTGAATGAATCTCGACAAAATCTCCACAAAATTTAGTGGAACATCTTCCCAGAAGAGTGGAGCTCATTATAACAGCAAATAAGGGCCTAAATGTGGAATGGGATGTTTGCCAATTTGTTTGACCTTGCTCAAGGTCATTTGGGTCATTCAGGTTGTTCTTTGATTCAGAGGGTTTAGAGATGAGAAGAAAATCAGAAGTGTGAGCCACGATGGAGGAAATGTTGCTTTTCTTTGTCTGATCTCAAGTTGTATTTGAAATGAAAAACAAAGGGAGGAACTGCCCTTAGAACACACACACACACACACACACACACACACACACACACACACACACACACACACACACACACACAGAGGAATTTTACTATTCCTTGGTGTTCCTGCCTCTGTGGAATGGCTGGAATTGGAATGTGTGGTCTTCCCCGATCAGAGCTAATGGTGTATCTGGAGGTCTTCTCTCCTGCTTCACCTCACTGTTGGAACAAAGAAATAAAGAAATAAACTTCATTGCCATGACGATATTGGTTTAATAGCCTGATATGATATCGACAACGACTGTGTGAGAAAATAACAGAGGTAAAAAAAAAAAACTCAGAGCTGTTCAGTTCCACCTGTGAAGGTTCTCACGCTCGATTGGAAATATCACAGTTCCACTGTTGGCTTTTTTTTTCCAGACTGTGATTTGTGGAGTGTTTACCAACCTGATCAATGGCCCTGATTTACAGAACACTCAGCTTTATCTCAGTCTCAACCTGTTACATTCCCATTTATACACCTCACGTACATTTACTTTGCTCTCTGTGTTAGAAGCTCAAAGCAGCTCCTAAAGGGTTGAGTAATGATCTCGATCTGCAGACTGCAAAGGACATCGCACCACGCTGAGGACAGGTTCTGTTTGGGTTCTGTATCGGTTCTGTTTGGGTTCTGTATCAGTTCTGTTTGGGTTATGTTTGGGTTCCAAGCTGAATAAAAATTAAAAGTCTGTCAGCTGTTTCTGTTCTGTCAGGTGTGTGTGTGTGTGTGTGTGTGTGTGTGTGTGTGTGTGTGTACGTACAGGACTTTATATTAAACCTCCTTAGAGAGCACAGTAAATGTTGGACTGAATAATTTTAGGTCAAAGTTTATACTTTTTACACATAATATAATAAAATTCACACATAATTTTTATTCATATTATTATGAATTTATTTAAAATTTATTATAATATTTTATATAAAATTATATAATAACAATTATTCATAATTATACATTATTTATATAATTTGAATAATTACTATATAATAATATTTTATATAGTAACAAACTGTAAAAATGTAATTCATGTAAAAAAGTGATGCAATAAAGACAACGAAACAATTAAAGAAAAATGTGAATTGTATATTTATGTAATATTTTTGACAGCAGGTGAGAAATGTTTGTATGTTTTCTTTTTGCTAGTTTTCAGTAGTTAAAATAGTTGTTATTAATTCATTTGTTATTATTTTTTCATGTCTATCACACAGGACAGCTCTGTCTCTCGAGTCTTGTGGTGGAGTTCTCACGTGTGTACTGATGGTTTGTTAGTGAGTGAAGCTTTGCTGTTAAATTTCACAGACACACATTGAATCCTTTAATACACACTCCTGGGGTTACTGGGGGGTGACGGGGCATTACTGTGGTGAGTCAGTACTGTGAGGAGTCAGTATTAGTGCAGCCCATTTACTCTGATGAATATTAAGAGACAATATTGTAATGATTCAGTATTCTGATGGGTCAGAACTTTAATGATTCAGTATTGTTAAGGGTCCGAAATGTAATTAGTAAAAGGTCAGTACTATAATGAGTCAGTACTGTAATGAGTCAGTACTATAATGAGTCAATACTGTAATGAGTCAGGACTGTAATGAGTCAGGACTGGTAAAGTCAGTACGGTAACAGACCATTACTGTAATACATATGGTTAAGGGACAATATTGTAATTAGTCAGTACTGTATTGAGTCAATATTGCATTGAGTCAGTACTGTATTGGGTTAGAACTGTAATGAGTCAGTACTGTAATGAGTCAGTACTGTAATGAGTCAGAACTGTAATGAGTCAGTACTGTAATGAGTCACAGCTTTAATTTGTCAGTACTGTAATGAGTCAGAACTTTAATGAGTCAGTACCGTAATGAGTCAGAACTTTGTAGAGTCAGTACTGTAATCAGTCAGAACTGTAATGAGTCAGAACTTTAATGAGTCAGTACTGTAATTAGTCAGAACTTTATATTCAGTACTGTAATGAGTCAGAACTGTAATGAGTCAGAACTTTAATGAGTCAGTACTATGATGAGTCAGTACTGTAGCTGATGAGAAAAGTAGTGTTAGCTCATTCTGTTCATCTAATTTTCTTTCTCTTGTCCTCTATTCCTTCCTTTATCTCTATCTCTCTATCTATCTATCTATCTATCTATCTATCTATCTATCTATCTATCTATCTATCTATCTATCTATCTCTCTCTCTCTCTCTCTCTCTCTCTCTCTCTTCTGGACAGTGTTTCTCTGGAGCAATTTTTCGCTGCAGGAAAGAAAGGTCATGTGATCATAGTAAATGTTGCTCCACATCCTGAGGGAAAACGTTCACGCTCACAGACAGATCATGAGTTTTTGCTTGCAGCAGTCACAAGCTGCATGCAGCCGAGCAACCGGCGCTCACGCAAGGGATTTTCCTCCACCTGGGACATCGCACTTGCAGACTGGAGGATCAAATCTCCACAGAGATTCAGTGTTCAGTGCCATTTTTAAAGAGACAGAAGGATTTGAGGAGCATACATCCACAGAATATATAAAATTAGTTCTCCAAGATGTTTGGAACAATCTACCTGTTGAGGTCCTTAAAAAAATCTGCATATAGTGTGTGTGTAGATATCGGTGTTGGGTCGTCTGAGAAATCTGCTATAAGGCCTTCAGAATCAGCACTGTGTAGCATCAAATCCTTTTTGCTTGAAAGCAGGTGCTTTAACCAATCAGATTGCGAGTTGGCCATCTAGCAGGCGTACAATTACGTCACAATATATGTACAATAACTGTGAAGGCTCAAATATATTCATGATGATTCAACATCTTTTGTTTATTCTACAATGATTGACTGATGAGAAGAAACTGATACACTGACAAGACCTGGACACTGTGAGGTCACCAAAACAGTCAAGCGTTTTCATAAACCGTTTATACTTCTGCGTTTTCTTTCCTGTAAAGGAAAACCATAATGCACAAAAAATGCACAGAAATGCACAAAAACACAGGGAAAACCTCGGGGTGATGTGATGAGATGAATATCTGTGCTTCTGCTGGAGATGATGTATGTGGAGGTGCAGTTGTGGCTCCAGTGAAAGGAGACACGTTGAATTGTGTTCATTGAGATTCCTGTGTGTGATGTAGCGCTCTGTTCTACTGCACTTCTCCATCATACTGATTTTCTCTATAGACATGGCATCATAATGATGGGATTAAGAGGTGGACTGGTTCCTGGTTCACAGGTGGAACACCAGTGAAGGACGGAAGGACGGAAGAATTTACACTTTGCAGGGTTTATTTTTTATAAAAACCAAAAGAATTCAAAGAGTTTGCTGAGGGAATGACTGTTTATAGCTGCTATAATGTAAGTGAGAACTATCTAGTTTTATGGATGTAACATTAAAGGTTACAGATTAACACTGCTCTGTTCCTAAAACAGCACGATGAAGTCAATATAAAACTAAATAATATTGTGATGCAGAAATCATCTCATTGTGTCACACAACCACAAACAAATCCAATTATTTCAATTATTTTATTTCTTAAAAAAAAGACATGATTCAGTAGACATTTTGCACAAACAGCAAATAAAAAGGACACAGTGAAGAAACGGTTGTTTATACACAGCAGATTCGTCTTTCTCCACAAAACATTTTCCAGAACACAGATCTGAGATCATCTGAAAGCACAGAGCGGAGAGTCTACACAGAAATATCACACAGTTTAACACAGATCTGAGATCAGCTGGACCACGACAAGCAACACACTAGGGTTACAAACAAACTACCAGAGTATGAATAAGTCCCAGAGTTTGCCTTTACCCCTGTGTGTGTGTGTATTAGGAATACTATTTCAACAGAAGGAATTCTGCAAGCTGAAACATTCCTGTATAATATTTGAGGAGGTAAAAATGGTGTCCAGGTCACTTCCTGTTTCAAAAACGCCGTGTCCCAACATCACACTCTCTTGAGATTTTAAACGATCAAGTTGAAATCCAATACAAAGCTTTGCAGCATTTGAAATTTTTGAAAATAAAGTCATCCATTCACCATTTTGTCACTACGGAGCCGGGCTAACGAGCAATCCAGATCGTTAATGAGTAGCGTAGTCATAATTAATCACTTCAGGTATGTGGAGTTTTTTCAGTTTTTTAAAGTGAGAACAATCACTGGTCAGTTTTTTATTTCATGCTTATAAAAATAAATAACATGATAAAAACAAAAAAACGAACATCAATAAGAAAAACAGAAATTCCTCATCATGGCTAACATCGCTGTTAACGATCTGGTGTTGTTATGTAACCAAGGCTACGGAGCGCCAAAAGAACCAAAAAGCCCAGCCCTCGAGTTTTTTCTTATTTTTTTAAATTGAACCGAATTACGTGCGATGTAACAGAACGTTCCTAATAATTTTCATGCGTATACATGTGTATTGTAGGGTGAGGGACGGGGCTGAAGAAAATGTATTGTAGGATGAGGGCGGAGCTATAGAAAATGTATTGTGGGGTGAGAGGCGGGGCTAAAGAAATTTTATTGTAGGGTGAGGGGCGGGACTAAAGAAAATGTATTGTAGGGTGAGAGGCGGGGCTAAAGACATTTTATTGTAGGGTGAGGGGCAGGACTAAAGAAAATGTATTGTGGGGTGAGGGGCAGGGCTGAAGAAAATATATTGTAGAATTAGGGGCGGGGCTAGGGAAGAAAATAGACCTCGCGCACTGATCCGATGTCGAACAAACAGAGCAAGATCTCAGGGTTGGTTGTGTTACAGAAAACGGATTAGTAGTTTAATTACAACTTTGAAAGATGGTAACAGAACCGTCCGGAACCACGAAGAACCAGTGTTTGTCGGTATGCATGACAGACCGACCCGAGAGCAGACTTAACTTGACCTATAACGAATAAAAAAATGTAAAGAAAAACTAAAAATAGGTTTAATGAGTAAACTTTTCTTAGAAAAAAAAGCTAAATATATTAGTAAACTAAGCAGATATAAAAAAAATCTATAGAGCAAAGTCTCTACAAATAAATAAATACAATACCCACTGCATCAGCAGCACTGATTTACATTAGTCTGATTGGCTTCAATGTTAGTCCATATGTCCTTAAACAGAACGTCTTCTAAAACTAAACAGAACACATGACTGTAACACACACACACACACACACACACACACACACACACACACACACACACACACATCATTCCTACTGGTTTCAGAAATCATTCGGAAGAGTCTGAAGTCCTTCGTGGTGCTTGAAGAGAAAATAAAAAAGTTTTCTCCGATTTTACGCCCTTGAAAGAAACTCGTGTCACTTCAATGCAAAACAAAACAAAAAAAAAAACCACAAATGAAATTCAACCAAATGCAACTCATTTCTATTGCATTTTAGAATTTTACATCGGAATGATGAGATCGTCGTCTCTAGAGCTTCTCCAGAGTATTCGAAGTTACAGCAGTGATTCCTGGCGACGTGATGCGTCTGAACGAGAAGCGTTTCTCGATTTAAAACAACGAAGAATGAAGGAATTGTCACGTGATTTCGGACAGACAGGAAATAAAAGATTGGTGTTTCGTTTAAGAGAAATGGATGATGTGCTGGTGAGACAGATATTAGTGTGATTAGTTATAATGGAGCAGTGGAGTGGAGCTTCACATGTGTTTACTGTGAAGACTTTTAAAAGAAATGTTACTATTAGTAATTACTATTACTATTGTGTCGACGCAACGATGCTGAAGTCCAGCGAGGAACGAGGTCACAGCGAGGCTACAGGAACAGGCACATGTTTCCATTCTTCAGCTTGTGATGGTGAAATGCTAATTAAAGATATCTATCGTATAAGGCTTTGTATCTGCTGTACAGATTGACGGAAAATGGAAATTAATTTAGTTTTAAATTTTTTTAATGAAATTTTCTATATTTCTTTCTTCTACATTCGAAAGTAAAGATTTCTGTTCGCGTTTCTGAAGCAAACGAAGCTACACTTTTCCACACGAGTTCTGAATGAGAAGTTGCTGAACCTCCATGTGGCAGAAAAGCCGTGGCTGAGAGCAGGCGTGTGAATGGGGGGCGGAGCCTAAAGGGACGTTAGGGATCAATCAAAAGCCTGTCTGTTATTTTCGTTAAAGTGTTCTCTGTTTTAGAGAGCAGCAGGGAGGATAATAAACATCTCACCACAACCCACAGACTTGGATTTCTGAAACTTCAATTGGAAAAACATCACTCGATTGTCGACACCGAATAATCAACTAACTAACGAACTAGCTAGCTAGCTAACTCGCTCTGTATAATAATAAAAACATAACAATAATAAAAAAATGTAACTGACGGAAAAAAACTTAACGGATGAGAGCGAGTTGTTATCGGCTCATTCGCGCTCGCGGATTCATGATCCCTTCTGAGCTTCTAAACGAATATCACGTCATGGGGATGAAAACATTCGACAACTGCATCAGATCGGAAAGGGAAAAATGCGTGTCTCAAATCGCTCCGAGGTGAAAGTTTCGAGTTGTACTTCCGCCGTTAGGAGGAAATTTGGCGAGTTCTGCGTTAGAACGTCTTTGTGTTCTGTTCTGTACCTTTTCGTTTCATAACGGCGGAAAACTGGGGAAGAATCGCGAGATCGCAGCGCATATGGTGTAACTGGAGAGAAATGATTAAAGCACCACTATATATACGTGCACTACTGCGCACACACACACACACACACACACACACACGCTCATGATACTGCCGTATTCTACAGTAGTCTGAACATTATTAAAGGAATGTCTGAAAAACTAACAAAGCAAAAAAAAAAAAAAAAGGAAAAATTTAAGTTAGAAGGAATCTTGAAGAAGCCGTCACTCGTCCGGACGTCTCTTTCTTCCTTCTTCTGTCGTTTGAACTCCGTACTTTTAGGCAAGAGGCTGTGGGTTTACACTCAAAGAAGAGAGAGAGAGAGAGAGAGAGAGAGAGAGAGAAAAAGAAAGAGCAGCAGGTCAAAGGGTAAAGATGGACATTATTTTGTCTTTAAGTTTGTGCGCAAATTCGTTTCCAACCAAAACATCCATTTGGTTTGTTGTATTCCTTGTTTCTTTCTTTCTTTCTTTTCCTTCACGACTCCTGAGGAACGACCTCCAGCACCTTCTGGCAGTTGGCCGTGGCCGAGACTGAGGGACAAAAACAAAAATATGTGGTTTAGACATTTTAGAGAGAAAACGAAACACAGAATCGGGTCGTCGTGGGAATATCTAAGGATTGTTGTTGTTTTTTTTGTGGGCGTGGCTTCCCTGATGTTTTGACAATAAAACATTTGTAGAGAAAATACAATTTACAGCTAGGGGTGTGAGATAGTGACAATAAACAATATCTCGATATTTTCTTTGGGTTTTCTTGATAATAATAATAATTTGATGGTATTTTGTTGGGTGTGTTTCTCTGCTGGTTCCTTCAGGACCACCGTGGACTCCTAAATCTTATTTTTGTGTGGTGGTCATTTCACAGCAGTGACACAGATTCATCTGTTCCAATAAGTGTAAAATGATTTATACCTTTTATGTGCATTTTTTTTTACTTTATAAAGACATTTAATCAGTCAATTAGAATATTAAGACATTTCGTCTGTTACTAAGCGAATAAAATCAGTATTTTATAATATAAATACCACAGAATAAAAATTTGATACATATATTTTAATAGCTGATTTTTGAAGAAGAAAAAAAAGCACTTCATGAGATACTGATAAACTACAATATAAATTACTACGTAACATAAGAAATGTACAGAAACTACGGTTTTCCAACATCTAAACCACTGAGCTGCACTGCTTTCCTTCCTACTGCTTTTCAAAATCATAATCAATTTGCATAAATGGTGGGAAAATTAAACAATCAGTTCTGTTTTGTGACTGAAATCGAGGCTCAGTGGTCCTGCACGTCCTCCCTGTCTTTCACTTGTCTGATCTCCAATGTGTTCTCCAGATAATTAAGTTCATGGCTTGAATTTTACACACAAAAATCAAACGTTCAGTCAGTAAACAATTTAACTCCATTTCTATTTTACTTCATTACAAATGCAGTAAGTGAGAAGGTTGGAATGAGAACCAGTCGATCAG
>NC_060888.1:27376768-27479268 GCF_014805685.1 Silurus meridionalis | reverse complement strand
CACACACACACACACACACACACACACATTTACTGTTTTGTAAAAAAAAAAAAAATCAATAAATTATATTACTTTTTTTATTTTTATTATATTTTTATATTCCCTCACTTGTACGGCTCGATCATCTCCTCTGTGACAAAATTCAAATAATTCCTGTAATAAAAGTGCAAAATAATAATAAAAAATAAGGCAGAGAGAATTTCTTATATATTATTATTAATATTAGTCGAATATTATAGTAAAAATCTAATTTTACAATAAATCTTAATATAGCATTTATATTTATATATATATATATATATATATATATATATATATATATATATATATATATATATATATATATAACTAAATATATATTTCCAATATAACTGTAGTAATATAGTCCTTTTTTTTTTTATTTATTTAATTTATTTAATTTTGGCCTTTATGATTTTTAAACAATTAATTATCTCCAGAAATGTCAACAAAAAAATGAAAAACGAATCGATTTAGTAATTAATAAATTTCAAATGAACAAACAAGCCAATTAATTAATTGCTTTAATATTTGATTAATTTATTTTAGAAGATCTGTATTTTTATATAATATATTAAGTAAAGAGTTCATCTGCAAATAATGTAAATTAAATAATTACATCACACACAAATTATACCTCTTCGATAATTCTAACAAAATTCCACTTGCAAATTTAAGGCCATGCCCCCTACCTGAGGCAGTGTTTCAGGTGAATGTGAGACAAAATGCCACAGGTAGGGGGCGTGGCCTAAAACCAGAACCCAACGCGAGTGAAGGTGTTGGTAAACGTACCAGCCTCCGTATGCGAACAGGCCGCTGTAGAGAGCCAAGCCGATGTTCCCAAAATCACTGTTGGATCCTTTGAAAGAGTTTTCAGGGGAAAGGCCTGGGGTTTCACCTGCAAACCACACACACACACACACACACACACACACACACACACACACACACACACGAGACATAATAAGAGGATTAATAATTTCTAATCACCAGCGTTACTCTGAGAGGAACAGCACGTGGGTTCAGAAATACAACGTGACTTCACTCCACAAAAGATCTCAATGTTGACCTGGAAAACTGCTGATACACGCAAGGTCTTGTGGGTGTCGAGCACTCAGGGAAAAAATTGTGAGAACAAGAAAGTAGGAAACAAACAGATCAGTATTCTTCAGCCTGAGAAGAAACCATGGATCTGCTGAAGCCTTAGCAAGCGTGCTGAAGTTTCCAGCACGAGGCCAGAACCAGAAACCAGAGTTCAAACTGATATAAAGAATAAAATATTCACCAGATTAATTTTATGCTTTTAGTGTCTACACTTGAGGAAACAAGTAGAACCTGCAATACTGTGAATCAGGAAGTGTGTGTGTGTAAAATGGGAGTACAGACAACATGCAAACTATGAAATTCTAAAATGTAAGCGGAACAACGATTGAGCCCTGAGGAATTCCGTGTGAAAAATGTCAAGTCCCATGACCTTGGTCTGTTTATATACATTAACAGAAAGATGCTTGTGTAATTAAACATTAACTTAAAACATAAAACTCCTGAGTTATTATTAATAGAGTTAATTAATGTTAATAAATAACAAAAACAATTAAATTCTGTATGAAATAAATTATCTTCAAAATATGTGTATTTTAAATGCATCTCTAAAAAAAGGAAGAAACATTCATCCTTTTTTCCCCCCATTTGATTTGATTAAAATTATGTGATCGTAATAATGTGAAGATGCATCGTTACTTATTGTATTTGCTTAAACTTCTTGTTATTCTTCTTTGAATTAATAAAAAAGATTGTGTTTGAAGCCCACTTCCACTTCTCATGTGCTGTACTCAAAGTTTGTTCCCCAAGTGCTTCAGGGGGTTCCTCAGTGTTCTCAGCATTCTGCTTCTGTCCAAAGAGGTGTCTTGTAGGCCGATGTACACTATATGGACCGAACTATTGGGACACCTGACTTTTCCACAAATTTGTGGTTCTTCAGCAGACTTTGGAGAACTTGGAGAACGTCTGGCATAAACGTTTTCCCTTCAGTTGAACTAGGAGATCCAAACCTGCTCTAGCAGAACAATGTTCCTGTGCACAAAGCCAGTGCCATGAAGATATGCTGTAAATAGGTTGGAAGATCTGGAAGTTCTCCTGCTATAGAGCGCTATTGAACACCTTTGGGATGAACTGAAATGCTAACTGCACCCAAGGCCTCCTCACCTCATCTCACCTGACTTCACCTACATCAGGAGATAAATGAGCACACACTTCTTCCCAAGTGAAACATCTTTCCAGAGGAAGAGTAAAATACAGTTTACCATCTTAGATGATCTTTTCTATGCATTTCCAGTTGTGATCAAGCTTTCTCTCCATCACAGTGGGGAATGAACAGAAGAATGCGAGTGGGTGAAAAGAACGTGTTTGTGTGAGAAAGGAGAGCTGGAGATTGCCAGGAACTCATGTGACACCCGAGTTTGAGCGTCAGGGCCCCTGGGGCCAACAGGGCACATGATGTGAGAAGAGAAGGAGTGTGTGAACGAGTGTGTTGTTATCCCTGAGAGAAACTCTGTGTTGTGTGTAAAGCCAAAGGATCAAATCAGTATTAGATGTGTGTGTGTGTGTGGGGGAGGTCAGGTCAGACGGGAGCATTTGTGCTGAGAGGAACCTTATCTCTATCTCTCACACACTCACTCACACACCCTCGTTCACATGATACACACACTCGTACACAAGAACATCATCACGCACGTTTTGATGGACCGGCGTTAGCTTGAGGTTTAGAAGACGCCAGCGCGGTTTATGAGCGTTATACATCTTTCGGACGTCCTCGTACATCAATACGTCTTTAGTCCACGTCTGGAAATCCAGACGAAAGCTAGACAGCATAGGACTTTTTTTTTTTATACGTACAATAAAATAATTTCCAGAAAACTTTCTCTTTCCAGAGCGTTGACACGATGGTGAAACATGGCAGATCCTGGAGCTGTAAAGAGGCAGACAGGAATCTCTGTGATTCTGCAGGATCTGCGTAAATCCTGTAACAACGAGGAGTTTGGTGTAATAACATGGTGACTGAAGCGCACCGCATTCCTGTGTATTGTTGTAAAAGCCACATGATCCTCAGTTCATTCCGCTTCAGGTGATCCTGATCATGGGATTTGCTCTCCTGCTTTATCTCCTGTGTGTTGTTATATCTTGGGCCAAAGCACACATATAGAGCTTATGTAGTAGGAGAGAGAGTGTATATACACACACACACACACACACACACACACACACACACACACACACACCTGCAGACACAAACACACCTGTAGCCCAACACATCCCTAACTGTAGCCATATAGATGTACCTAAACACACACCTGTAGCTGTAGTTAAACACACACACACACACACACACACACACACACACACACACACACACACACACACACACACACACCTGTAGCTGTAGTTCAAGACACACACACACACCTGTAGCAGTAGTTAAAAACACACACACACACACACACACACACACCTGTAGCTGTAGTTAAACACACACACACACACACACACACACACACACACACACACACACACACACGCACACGCCTGTTAGTTAAACGCATTAAAGGTCACTGCAGCTTGACATGGTTCTGTAGTAAATAAAACAATGTGGTGTCATGTTTCAGATACAACGTGCTTCAGAGAACTTTCCAAGGGGCCATGTACACACACACACACACACACACACACACACTTCTTTCAGTTTTGTGAATGTGGACTGACAAAGAATGAGGATATTTATTAGAAGTGCTGTGCACAAAGGCCACTAGACAAATAGATAAATAGGCCACGCCTACTTCCGTGGTAATAACACACAGGCCACACCTCCTTCATTTCAAAATGTGGTTGTAAACAAACGTAGTAATCAGATACAGTGCTGCCTGAAGCATTATCTCTCTCTCACACACACACACACACACACACACAGCAATTTCTTAGTAAGTTCATATTGCAGCGTCTAACACAGCCGCACCCTTCACTGAATAAATACACAACCTGGGGGAAAAAAACACAAAATACACACACTGCACGCTTTTAACACAATCGTCAGGGATAGCGTGATGAAAGTAAACGAGTGTGTGCAGGATTCCCTTCCAGACCAAAATCCAAATGGAGACACTTTAAGTCTGACTGCAGTCTGTGTGGAAAACCACAGCGTGCCTTTTACATGCCTGTCAATGGGGGACTGTGAGACTGCGCTCATACCAATGAACACTAAATGGAGCTGTGTGTGTGTGTGTGTGTGTGTGTGTGTGTGTGTATTTTCAAAAAGAGTCATAAAATGAGTGTAATGACAGGAACATGAGAGTTTCAGACTTGCCGGTTCCCCAAGTCTAAAAACTATTTCAAATATTTTAACACCCATGAAGGTGCGAAGACAAAACAAAACTATATGACGCAACCCCTTTTCAGATTGCAGTAGTTACTCCTCCAGCCAGATGTGCTTCTTTCCAAACTGGTTTTGGAGGCACGCATTGTACATTTTTCCTTCAATTGAACTTTGAGACCCAAAGAGACAATACCCCTGTGCACAGTCAGCTGCATAAAGATTGAACTACTGAACCTTTAAGATGAACTGAAACGGGTCTCCTCACCTCACCTACATCAGAACCTCGCTCTACTAACATCACTGTGGCTGAATGAATCCCAAATAAATCGAGTGGAACATCTTCCCAGAAAAGTGGAGGATAAATGTCTACAAACTTTGGTCCAAATTGAATTCTTTCAATAATGGAAACTCGCAGGAGCAGTGAATTACCAGCGGATTTTCTAAAAACCTGGAAAACGACATGGCGAGGTAGAACGTGCACTGAAGTAGAGACATGATGTTTTGCAACTCAGGAAGTGTTTACTGTCTGTGCCTGGTCACCTAGACGTGTTATGAGTGCTCTTTTTCCGCAATGGCGTCCCTATAGACAATCCCAAACGCGTTTCTCCAGAGGGCATTAGCTCACCTGGTTCCTCAATAGCAGCTCCATAATGAAGAAACATTTCTAACCCTTAGCCTAGAAAGCTGTGGAAAGCTCCTGCTCCTGCCACCAGTCCTCACCACACTCTCCAGAAAACCAATCCAGAGCACCCTGAGAAGCTGTATCACTTCCTGGTTTGGGGATTGGAACGGAAGACCCTATCTCATCCCTCCATCATAAGGATAATTACTCCAAACACTGCATCCGCAAAGCCATCGGCGATGTGGCTGTTCACACACACACACACACACACACACACACACACTCTTCACCCCTCCGTCAATGAGCTTTTGCATCATCCCGTGTCATTTATGTCGGAGCTCCTTGGTCCTGGAGGAACAGCGTTCCATGTCCTGTACACTCTATACAGAAATCACGTAAAAGCCGTGAGAGTTTGGTGGAGAAACAACAAGAAAATCTGGCTGATTAATCACAAAGTAGCACCTGCACAACAGGAAATGATCTCAGGAACATGTACGTTTCGAAACCCCGTCCAAAAAGGCCTGTACATCACACAACCGAAACACAAAACTGCAACATGCATGCGACTTTTCTCATCCATGTGAAAGGAATGCGAGAAGAAATGCGTTTTTCTGAACATTTTCTCCTCAAAGTTGAGCGAGTTTGACAAATTGTGACGTCTAGACGTCTGGGCCAGAGCGTCTCCAACACTGCAGCTCTTGTGTGGATGTTCCTGGTTTGCAGTGGTCAGAATCTATCAAAAGTGCTCCAAGGAAGGAACAGTGGTGAACTGGTGACAGGGTCGTGGGGGACGAGGATCACTGATGCACGTGAGGAGCGAAGGCTGGTCCGTGTGGTCCGATCCAACAGACGAGCTCCTGTAGCTCAAACTGCTGAAGAAGTTCATGTTGTTGATGATCGACGGGTCACGACTGTTTTAGCAGTAAAAGGGGACCAACACAATATCATGCAGGTGGTCATAATGTTCTGGCTGATGGACGGATATATTTGTATCTACAGGTCCTGGACAGACAGTGGAATCGGACAGCAGGTGAATTCAGATATAATTAGAGTGAAGATGTTCTGACTTGTATTTTAGATGTTATGACTTGTACATTACGTATCGTTCTGTTTTATTAGATGAGTGGAGATAAATCCCTCCTGGTCCTGTTACGACACCTGATCTGCTGCTCTGAACAGTTTGGAGCATCTCAAACACCAGCTGTCATGTCGCTCCGCTCACACGAAAGCTGCAATCCTGCTCACCACAGAACCTTTTCATATCGTCTAATCTCAACAAAACCAGCTTCCCAGAACTAAAAAGATCATGTAATCTTTATTAGACTAATACATTCACTCTTCTAGAACTTTCATATGTTCTTCTGTGTCTGTGTGGGTTTACTCTGGGTTCTCTGGTTTCCTTTACACACCTGACTGAGATAAACCTCTCCTTAGTTCCTCATGAGGAACAATGAAGCTCAGACTGATATTTCTGACATTCTCTCAAATGAAGATGAAGGTTCTGAACATCTCTGGCACACAGTCTGTTCCAGAATGAGATCAGAGTCCATGTGCAAATCAAAGCCAAATATAATGCAAATAGACGAATAACGTCTGAGACTATTCTTTTTTTTTTCCTCGACCCCCCAACACACACACACACACACACACACACACACACACACACACACACACACACACACACACACAAAACAACCATATTCATTATTACTGGTGTCGTTGTTCCAAACTTTTTTTTTTTTTTTTTTTTTTTTATAAAACCTGTTATTTATAATAAAAAAATGTATGAAACAAATAATAGAAATCAAAATGTATTAGTTATATTAATATTAAAATAATATAAACATTTAATTTACTATAGAAATACAATAATATTAGTTCTTTTTTTATAAACAATATTTTTCTTTTTCAGAAAAAAAAAAAAACTTATTAAAGATATTTAACTGTATTTGGGTTAAAGGTGAGAATAAATGCAATATTCATCAGGAAATATGCAGTTTATCATTTATATTATATTATATTTAAAAATAATTATATAATATAAATTATATCATTTACAAAATAATTATGTTATTATAATATATTATATTTAAAAGAAATTATATGATATTATTTTAAATAAAAATTGTTATATTATATTATTGTACAATATGGATGAAACCTTTATAATGATTAGCATGTGTGTGTGTGTGTGTGTGTGTGTGTGTGACTGTGTCTGAGTATGTGTGTGTGTGTGTGTGTGACTGTGTCTGAGTATGTGTGTGTGTGTGTGTGTGTGTGTGTGTGTGTGTGTGTGTGTGTGTGTGTGTGTGTGTGACTGTGTGTGTGTGTATGTGTGTGTGTGTGTGTGTGTGTGTGTGGTGTGTGTGTGTGTGTGTGTGACTGTGTCTGAGTGTGTGTGTGTGTGTGTGTGTGTGTGACTGTGTGTGTGTGTGTGTGTGTGTGACTGTGTCTGAGTATGTGTGTGTGTGTGTGTGTGTGTGTGTGTGTGTGTGACTGTGTCTGAGTATGTGTGTGTGTATGTATGTGTGTGTGTGTGTGTGTGTATGTGTGACTGTGTCTGTTTGTGAGTATGTATGTGTGTGTGTGTGTGTGTGTGTGTGTGTGTGTGTGTGTGTGTGTGTCTCACAAGCCAATCTGGACAAAGCCAACAATGATGATGAGGCCCAGGGCAAGTAGCTTAGCAGCAGCGAAAAGTCCTGCACACGGGTGGCGGCGCGAACGCTGTAGCAATTCACCGCCGTCAATAACACTGAGAGAGAGAGAGAGAGAGAGAGAGAGAGAGAGCGATAGAGAGAGAGAGAGAGAGAGAGAGAGAGAGAGAGAAAGAGAGATAGGGGGAGAGAGGGAGAGAAAATTTATTTCAGAGTTTGTCCCAAATAGTGACAAAAAATTCACCAAATACACTTCAGCGCACACACACACACACACACACACACACACACACACACACACACACACACACACACAGTGAGGTATCTGATGTCCTGGATATCTGGTATCTGGTGAGCACATGGCCCTTAACAAAGCAGAACTCGGCCCGCTGTGCTCCAACTCGTTACCATGGAGATGTGAAAACCTCATCGGTTGTTGCATCATCTCACGTCTAAAATACTACAAACCACAAATCTGACGTTTCCATGGTGACGTCTGTCTGTCTGTCTATTTATCCATCCATCCATCCATTTAATTACCTCTCCATCTACTCCTCCATCTCACTTTCCATTCAAATACTCTCTATCCATCCATCTACCTCTCCACCTACTATGTACAACTTTCCCTTCTCCCCAACACCCCCCCATCCACACTATTAGTTTTTATCTCTCAATCCATCTGCTTGAATGTTTTTTATTCTGAAGATAAATATTTTTGCATCAATTTCACCAAATTATCATCCATCCATCCATCCATCCATCCATCCATCCATCCATCCATCCAACACTTCTAACACACTATTTCTCTCTCTCTCTTCCCCTCTCCATATCTCATATACCAATCCATTCCTAGATCTCTCTCTTTTTTTTATCGCTCCATATAAGTCACATGATTGCACATTGAGAGGATCATTTTAACGGCTAATACACACACACACACACACACACACACACACACACACACACACACACACACACACACACACACACACACACACACACTACAGTAATGATCAGAGACTGGAGAACAATGAAGTGGTAGTGTGAGTGTGTTTGTGTGTGTGAGCGTTGTGTGTGTGTGTGTGTGTGTGTGTGTGTGTTTAATCTTCATCTAATCCAGACCAGATAAACCACTTTACAGAGTAACAGGTCTGAAGTTAAAATCTCTCTCACGTCACTCAGTTCACACGTAACGTTCGTACCTGAGAGTAAATAACTGTGTAATTAACCAGTAACTGAAGTCTGACGCCATCAGAGTTATTAGAGATCGGATCTTATCTAATCTCGACAGGTCTGATCCATCACCAAAAAAGAAGGAACAGATCATCATCATCATCATCATCATCATCTTATCGGAGGGAGAAGAAGTGGATTTAGAAAATGAAAGACTTGAGAGATCTGATTGGATGTTTTTGGAGAATAATTTAAATAATATACATTAAAAATTACAACAAAATTCTCAAACGTCTGAAAGACAAAATTACATTTAATTAACATTAATAACAATTAATATACTAATAAGATAGATAGATAGATAGATAGATAGATAGATAGATAGATAGATAGATGTGAAAAGTTTCTGAACAATTTTCACATCCATTAACTGATTTCTGTTGATTATATTTGTGTTAATTAGCGCTTAATTACTCTGTGCGCGCGAACAAACGTTGCTCCATCATTCCTCTCTCTCTCTCTCTCTCTCTCTCTCTCGCTCTCTCTCTCTTCTTGCCCTCCTCGCGCGCGCGGATCGCGGATGATGAAACAACGCGACGCATTTTCAACACGCGCACACATCCGTCGTCCACGCAGTCTCGACACGTGACCCGGTTTTATTGCGTCATTTAAAAAAAAAATTACATCACTCTTTTACTATTCCGCTTTTTTTCCCCCTTTCTTTCTTCTTTTTCAGAATGAATGAAAGACCGCGCGTGGGGTGAAGGGATGAGGGATGGGAGCTGGACGCGCGTGTGTGTGTATAAAGTGTTAAGAAACATGGTGTACTCCTGAATGTGTGTGTGTGTGTGTGTGTGTGTGTGTGTGTGTGTGTGTGTGTGTATAGATCATCAGCGTGTACTCACGGATGCAGAGGCACGCCACGAGCTTGGCCCCGGTCTCGGGCACGGGACACACCGGGAACAGAGGCTTGAGCAGGTATGTGGCGAACACGTAGGCTACGATGTACTGAGATGAAGGTCTGATGATGAGCAGCTCGATCCAGAGCTTGAGGAAGGCCGGCAGGGAGCCGTACACCTCGAGGATGTAGGCGTAGTCACCGCCGGACTTGGTGATGGTGGTCCCGAGCTCGGCGTAGCACAGCGCGCCCACGGTGGAGAACACGCCGCACACCGCCCACACCACGAGCGACAGACCCACCGAGCCCGCCTCCTTCACCACGCCGGTCGGCGTCACGAAGATCCCCGAGCCGATGATGGTGCCCACGATGATGGCCACGCCGTTCAGCAGCGTGATGGTGCGCTGCAGCACCACCGTCTCCTCTCCCTCTCCATCTCCGCTGGATGGACCACCGGAGCCTGCGAGCATCTTCTCCGCCGCCTGGTGGTCCTCCTCTTCCCTGTGGCCCGAGTTTCTCTTCTTCACACTCGACATCTTGGGTCCAAATTCACACAAGGTTCTCGATAGGAGATCTATCTAGGAGAAGCAGAAGAACGCGACCCGGTTGGTTGCGTGACTCAGGGCAGCGTGGCGATGTGAAGGTGCACCACAACGAGGAAACTGCCTTAAACCATAACCACGCCGTTGGTCGGTATTCGCCCCGCCCCTTTTCCGCGGGCAAAAATGAAACCTGCTCATTACTTCCATCTAAAGGCAACTCCAGGTATTACAACTCTATTCCTCTCCTTCACTTCTGCTTTTTCTTCTTCTTCTTCCCTCACCCTTTGTTCACCTAGCGGTCACACTCGGTATTACAACTTCACTCTATTGTCTACAGTATGCGGAAATTCGGTTCGATGAACAGGTTTGTAAAAGAAAAAGGAAAAAATCTAAACGGACTGGAAATATGTTCGTTTATTTGCATAAATTTGCATAATATATTGTATCAAATATAGTATATATAGATAGCAACGATTAGAACCGTATGATTTACGTAGTAATTGTGCAAATATATATATATCTTTTTTAAATATTATTTTTTTTAAACACCTCTTCCCACTAACATGCTAAGATTAAAAATAACAAGTGTATAAAAACTTTTTTTAATGGGATGCATGCATAAGGAATTTGTCATTGTGTGCCGGTGCTATAAAAAAAAAAAAAAAAATATATATATATATATATATATATATATATATATATATATATATATATATATATATATATATATATATATATATACATTAGGAAAATAAAATAATAATAATAATAATAATAATAATAATAATAATAATAGATAAAGATCAATTATGCATGTAAAAGTGGGGTAGTGCATATCTCTAAGTTTATTTCATGCTTTAAAAATCACCCCCTCCCGCTTTTTTGGAGCTCTTTGTCTTCAGGAACATGTCAAAGAATTTCTACTGGACCTTCTGACCTTGGCAGCACAGTCACATGCTCCAGTGTTAAAGGTTGTGTCTACTTACTCAACCTGCTGATTGCATGATCGCTGAGAATATTTCAGATAGTTTCATTCCTGATGGTTTTGATGGTTGCTGTTTAGAGCTGATGGTGGAGAAAAGTCTGAGCTGATGTTTGGTGGTGTAGAACAAACAGCTTCACCTTTACAGGCATCTTCGACGTCCTCAGAGATGCAACTGGTGTACACATGAAGCTACTCAACCATATAATCTTATAATCTCATTTTATATAAATGTAAGTCTTTTATTTTTACGGCTTTTCAAATGTTCACAAAAATGCTGACGTTCCCGAGCAGTTCCACACCACTGCGTTTAAAACATCTGCAAGAAGGTTTTTACTGAGAAGACAAATAATAAGAAGAAGAATACGACATCTTTTACTTGGTGGTAAACAAAATAAACTCTTTATTTCATGTGTGTGGGTTTTTTTTATTCAGTTTTTGGATTTGCTCAGTCGAATCTCCAGGTTCCTCCACCCTCATTTCCTGAGTTCAGGTAGAAGCACGATGGAGGCCGAGTCACACTGACCCTGAAGGTCTCTGAGATATTGAGACGATTGGATTGGAAGAAAGTAAACAGTTTGGATCCACCTGCTGTGTTGCTGCAGTCTCACACACACACACACACACACACACACACACACACACACACATACACACGTGCATGGAATGTATCTCAGGATCCACCCCAATAACACTGCAGGGGGAGATCATCTTTGTGTGTGTGTGTGTGTGTGTGTGTGTGTGTGTGTGTGTGTGTGTGTGTGTGTGTGTGTGTGTGAGACGACTTATGAACCTTGTCTTTTGCTATGCTTTCACCTGACACCTTAAAATAAATAAGGGAATAAAAAATAAAAGTACACATCTTGGTTTAATTTTCGTTTTGTTCGTCGGCAGATTCCCACGACCTTTTGTCTCACACACACACACACACACACACACACACACACACTGTATTGTAATGTAATCCATTTTAATAACATGATTCCAACAATTCCAGTGTGCATCGTTTCAGTTTTTATTCTGGCCACTGGACATTCTGGTTGAAATGGTTGCTCTGTTTAGATGTTTGTAGTGAAACCTGAAGCGGTTTAAACGCATTAGAAAAGATACTAAATCAGTAAACAAGCGAACAAATGAACTCCCTGTGGTGGCATGAGGAAGGGCCTTTGAGAGGAACCAGACTCCAGATGGAACCCGTCTTCATCCCAGACACCAAATGTCCATTCATTACATTTCCACTGTTGTTGAGGAGAACTGACCAGTGATTGGTGCTTTGATGGTCCTAAGCCCTTTGTAGAAGACTGCTGATATTCTTGATTTGCTCAGTAACTTTTTGGATCTTCAGGCTGTTGATGTGCAACCATCCTAACTCGGAGTGGTCTCCAGCTGAAGAGAACTCCCCCGATAAGACGAGAAGGACAGGAACACTGGTCACTGGTACCCCAGGATTGTTAAGCATTGGTGTCATGAACTTTGTCTCAGAGTTTACACTCCATAGTATTTAATCATCTAGAAATGAGGTGCTCAATCTGACCATTTAGTAGCTTCAAAGTATTTTTTTTACTTGTCACGTACATTACAGCAGAGTGAAATTCTTTCTTTGCATAAACCTGCAGCATTAGGAAGCTGGGGGTCAGTTATACAGTTAACAAAGAGCAAACGTGAAATTCTGCGTGGAGCTCAGCAAATCTGCCACAGGGACGCTTGACACATGGTGATGCTGCAACGAGCTTCAAAACTCGGAAGAACATCACTGGAAGATGATTAGAGATCAGGAAAACCTTTAACTTCGTTCTCTTTTTGAAAAAGGAGATCCAGCTCAAAGGTCACCATTTCGACACCGCTGTGGAGATCCAACGGGAATATCGGAGCTCGGAATGCGCCGAAAAAAAGACTTCCAGGACACGTTCCAGAAGAACGCTTTGCAGGGGGACTATTTTAAAAGTGATTGTGTGGAAACAGATAAATAACGCTTTTAATGTAAACAGAGCCTTGAAACGTTTTGATACCATCTTGTAATATGACAAGAAAGAAGGATAAACTCTGGAAAACAAAACTGAATTTGAGAGAACTTTAGATGGAGAATGTTCTAATGGGAATTCAAACATCTCATGACTTTTCCTCACAGGAGGTTTTCACAGTTTTGATATTCCCCCTGTTTTAAACCTGAAGACCCAAGAAACAATAATATCAAATCTAATTGGGTTTATTAATTTTTGCTTAATTTAAATAAAATAAAAAATTTAAATAAACTACTAATTAATAATTAGATTAAATAATTGGCAATAGTTATTCCATCAGAGTCCAACAATACAGAACCTAAAGAAACCCATAAGATCCATTCTGGGAAATTTTTAGCTCCTGGATGTTAATGTTGTTTATAAAAGTAGTATTTTTTCTTAGGTGTCGTCTGAAATGTTTATCGGCGACACTTTCGCTCTGACGGAATGAAAGTCATGCTGCAAGAAGGAGATCCACTGAGGATCAAAAGTGGAGAAAGGGAAGTTTTTTTTTTTTATTACACACGAGACACTTCAGACACACTGAGACCTTCACTGGACAACAAAGTCCATCTCCTGACCTTCCTTCCTTTCTTTCCTTCCTTTCTTTGAGACAGTCCTTTAGTGGAGAGCATCTGGGGCCTTCTGGGCTTCTTACAGTGAGAAAAAATACTCTGCATGGACAAACGTTTGTGGACACCTGAGCCTTGTGGACACCCTGCTTTAATAATCCCCACTCTTCCGGGAAGATGTTCCACTAAATTTTTTAGAAACGTACCTGACTGAATCTCCACAAATCTCCCAAAAATCTATTGAAACATCTTCCCAGAAGAATGGAGCTTATTATAGCAGCAAATGGAGACTAAACGTGGAACAGGATGTTCAAAAAGAAGCACATAAATATCTGGTCAGGTGTCCACAAACTTTTGTTCAATGTGTGGGACAAACGTGTTCTACTCAATCAAGCACTCAATCGGAAAGTCTTCCTAAATCCGTATCCTAAACCAAAACACTGATTGGAGATTTCCAGTCATCAGTGTAAACTGTAGATTGGAAAAATACACGCTAACATCTTAGCTTCCTGGTTAGAAGTGTCTACTGATGAATTATTCATTACAATCGTTCACGTCTCAACAATGGACACCAAGTTCCACCTGTTCCTCGCTGTAATAAATATAACATGACCACAGTGTCATTCCTGGATGCAGTCAGTATTTGATTATGGAGCAGGAATTTATGCCTGTGGTTATGTTATAACTTGGATTGTTGAAGGAAAACCCCAAAAAACACTAATATGACTTCTTCTGGGAATTCCTACTGATGATCTCCCCATCTCCACACCTGACCTGGAAACAACATGGCCGCTCACTACAGTTAGCTGACGAGATAATTGCTAACGAGACACAAACCTGGATGTTTTTTTTCCCCACTTTGTAGCTCAAACACTATGAACGAAGTCTTGAAGCTCCGACATCATTTCCTGAAGAAAATCTCACAGAATTATTCGTATTCGGGTTGAAGCTTCCCTTTAAACAAAAGTTTCATGATATCATCCAGAAATATAAAATGATTTCGTTGAAACTTTGCATGCTTCCTAATTAATGAGGAATAATGGATTGAAGGTCTCCCAGGGGTCAAAAGTCTTTCAGAAATTCTTGGAGGTGTTTCTGAGATTTGACGCTGAGACTCACCAACTCAAACCTGCTGTTTTTGAGGAGTGCACTACAGGTGAAACCCTACACAACTTTTCCCAGTAAAAACTAAATTCCTTCAAAATAATATTCTGGTGTCCGTCTCTCATTAACGTGGTCTAATCTGGCCAGCTTTGAAATAAGTTTAGACACCACTGTTCTACAGTGTCAAACATCTCCTGTGAAGAGATTTCATTTCCGATTTTCTGTTCCCACACCACTCGATCCTTCTGATAAATCACACGTTCTAATGTCCGGATAAGAGATCTTGGATCCTCGTGAAAACGTTACAGGGAATCACCTGATTGGGAGGAAACCCCTCACACTGTCCTACATAAAACCTTTGAGGGTTCCTCGAGAGGAACAACAAAGAAACCTGAAGTGTTCTGTGAGGAATTGGAAGCTCATTGGACAGTACAGAAGTAAACGTAATTCGTAACGTACTTAAGTAGCTTTTACATGTATCTGTACTTTACTGAAGTGTTTCCATTTGAGGAGACTTTTACTTTCAATTCGATACATTTCAGAGTCAAATATCTGTTTTCAATTTAGTGAAATCAGTCGTTCCTTTTTTTCATGAGGATAAAAACGTAACTGGTGAAACACGCAGCGAGTCACCAATCAGGATCGAGCGCACGCTCTGTTTTACACGTGTTCTGATTGGCGCTCTGTGCATCTACTGATCACCAACATACAGTTCAGCATCAGTTTAACATCAAGCAGAACATTTAGAGAGGAATAAATGATGAAGAAACTTCAGACTCGAACTCACCACAACACACGTGGGATTATTTACGTTTTATTTGAAAAAGGTTTTGTGCTCATGATAATTGTAATAAAAATCAGTGTTTGAGTCATTAATATCATTCTATTAATAGATCAGTGTGCTGAGAGTCACATTCGAGTCTTTACACATAAAAGAGTTGAGTAAAGAGTCTTGTGATAAAAATTATAATAGGGACATTAGAGTTATAATAAATCACTACTTTGGACACTTAAGTACATTTGGAGGCAAAAACTTTTGTACTTTTACTCAAGTGAAGTGTTAAAGAGACACTTTAACTGGAGTCAAATTTTATCGAGTGTTTCTCTACTTGAACTCATGTTTTGTCTACTTCCTCCAGCACTGCTCAAAGGTTTAGATGTTGGATTTCTGTATGGGAAAGATAAAATTCCAGCACCACCATGCTGCCCTTGAACATGGCCATAAACCTCAACTGCACAGCTGTATAATTGTAACAAATGCACAGCTGTATAATTGTAACAAATGCACAGCTGTATAATTGAGATACGTGTATGTCACTTTTGGTCCATGGGAACTAGAGTAGTGAACATTTTCTCTCATTTGGACATGTTGGTTTCTGTACCAAGGTTTTGTGAGGTAAAAGTTTATCTCAAACTAAATGTGAGGCGATTCTTTATTTGTTATTTAAAAAAACATGGTCTCAACCATATTTAGACCTCAGCGTAAAAAAAAAAGATCAGACGCTGCATTTCTGAAATGAAATCTCCAATCAACACAAGTCTTTCATTTGCTTTTTTTTCTTTAGGCTTCAAACAAGGTGTTCCAACACAATGATGGGAAACCCATGTGTTTGTAACCCCCCTCGGCCAAACACAACAAACACGGACCGGGAGCTTTTTTTTGAAGCGGGTTAAAATAAAACTCCAAGCTCTCCACACCCACGACCCTGCACGCGTTGTCTTCCTCTCGAGTAGGAGTTCTGCGGTTCTTTCATCGTTCCTTCGTGGAAGAACAAAGTAGCACAAGGATCATTGTGTGGTTTCCTTTTTAATACTTCGAGCACACCTTTGGTCAACCAGGGGAAGGTCATGAACACTGAACATTGAGGCGCAGTAATGATTAACGGTTTCACAGTTAAATTAGACGCTTCATATTCGTTCGTGTTTTTAGTTTAACCATTAATTCCAAAATAATCCAAAGTCAGCAGTTACATCAGTGACTTTCAGTGACATTTGGTCTTCCAGGAATGCTGGAAACACAGAAACCCTAAGGCAAGTGATTTAATAAGGAATTTAATAAGTCACTCTGGATACGTCCATCTGCCGTACATGTAATCAAAGTGAGACACAATCACAGGTTGAATTCGAAAGGAAATAATCTTGTTCACCAGATGAACAAATGGCTCCCTCACTCACCTGCTGATCCCTTTGATCCCTCCATCTTCCTGCATCCACCACTTTCCCTCTAATTCTCTATCATTGCTCACATGATCTCACCATCTCTTATTGTACCAGAAGGTCTTATTTGAAGAGCAATTTTTTACAATGGACATTGTCTCAAAGCAGCTTTACAGAGACAAAGATAAAAGGATGTATGTTTGATCCCTACTGAGTGAGCCAGTGGTGACCGTGGTGAAGGAAAAACCTCCTGAGATGGCATGAGGAAGAAACCTTGAGAGGAACCAGACTCAGAACCAGTCCTCCTCCATGGTGGCACCGAATGCGTCGTTGTTGAAATGCGAGTTATTAAATGCAAACTGTGCTCCAAGTCCAAATCCATGCTCAATGCTTCAGTGTATCTCATGGATCCCCAGCTGAACAGAGTGGCCTAAAATCAAAGAGAACCCCACCCAGAAGCAAAGTGCAGTGACAAATCTGGCAGGTCCGAGGAGAGTGACAGGAAGATATGGAACACTTCTAGACTCGTCGTGGCTGAATGAACTTCCACTGGATTTCCAAACAGATTTCCAGTAGCATCTAAATACCTACTTCTTAAAGCGGTTCTTGGATTCTATTTGCAAAAACCCCACAATTACTAACTCTCTCCCTAAAGAGGTTCAGACTGATGGTAGTCCTGCTTTGTGTCCTCATAAACCAGCACCAGAATGTGTTTATTAATAAAGACTTCAATCCCGTCTGTAAGTCGCTCTGAGCCAAACACCACAAATGTAAATGTACAGGATGAATGGCAGAGGTCTCAGGATTTCTATTTTCCACACAGGCACAGTTAATAAACCGAACGTCTCGTTACATTCTGTGTAATCGGCAGCAGCCCCCGGACTCACAGCTGGAAACACACAAGGAGGAAACAAGGTTCGGGTTGTTTAGGTTTTATTTCATCCTTTACATCAAAGAATCTTTACTACACAGCATTTTTTGGACCGCACGAATGAGTGTTTGTAGCGCAGACGTCTGGGGTGTGTATATTTGTATATTTGTCTTACAGAGAGACCCAGTGCAGCTGGATCGCACCCGGGCAGCACCTGCTACAACAGAGCATGCTGGGAAAAAAGGTGCTTTTTGCATGTGTTTTAGAAGAAAAATTTAAACTCACTCAAGAACAGAGATAAAGAACAACCCTGGAAGAGTTAAACACTACTCTAACGTGAACACGAGCGATTACAGGAGGAGAAGAAAAACAAACATTGTGCGTGATTCTTTTCAAAACAAAAACAAAAGTGGCAGAAAAAAGTATCAGTCAAAGGCAATTGAACAGGACGCACGTGTTCACGTCACGCCGACGTCCTAGAGCGAGCGGGAAACGTTTTGAAAGGTCAGATCCGAAGAAACTCGGATCTCTTTATTGCTAACTCAAAACATGTTAAATTCGTACGGTCAGAATTGTATAAGTGTAATCTGATTGGTTGGCCAAAAGGGTCAACGACCAATAAGAATATGATTGAGAAAAACATACATTTTCAAACAGAACATTAAGACAAACTTTTGTCTCGTGCATTAAATAAGTGAACATCTCCCACATTTCACTAAATCGATTACAAACACACACATTAAAATCGGATTTGAAAATAAAAAGATCATGATTTCGGCACGGATCTGATCCCTGTTGGTGCATAAAACATGAACGGCAAAAACTTTAACCACCGATATGAAGAAAAATCTGCTCTTTAAAACACCTCGGTTTTGTTCCACGTACAGCAGAACAGTCGAGATTTTAAAAAAGGAATAAGAAGAATAAGGAGCAGAAGACAGAAACCTACACCGGGTTGCCAGATTGTATCGCCTTTTCTATACGTCGATGGTTCGCAATTACAAAAAGTAATGTAGGTCAGAAACGGAAAGGGGGAATAATTTTCAACCTGGCAACCGCTCAAGCTTTAAAATGATACCTTAGGGTTAATAAGAAAAAACATTTAATAAAATGAAATATAAAATGATGGTGTGAAGGCAAGAAATATACTTTCTATCGCTGTAGGACAGGTGGTGTGTTGTGCAGTCGGCCCGCCTTCCTAATCTGGCTAGCGAGGCTGAAACCGACACACACACACACACACACACACACACACACACACACACACACACACACACACACACACAGAAGACCAGCTGGCCTTTTCAGCTTGGGGCCACCACAGAGGAAAGGGTTTGTACTGTTATTTAGGCAATAAGCAGGATGGCGTCCAGAGAGGAACAAAGGCGACTCGGAGCGCGAGAGCCGACGCACCATCAGAGCCTTCACTCCTGATTAGTGCGAGACTGGTCAGTAAAAGAAAAAAAAAACTGATCAGAGATCAGGGTGTTCCTCTGAGCGTGACTTCTTTGTAGCCTGATTCCCGCCCTTCCCAGAATTCTCACACTCGTCTCCTCATTTTACAGGATGGAAGTCTCTCACTTGTGTTTGTGATCTTTTTTTTTCCCCCTGCCACCTCAGGTCCTGTAGATCCAGATTCCAGTGCGGATTAGAAATACTTCGACTGGGTTTGGTTGAAGGAATGAAGCGAGTCCTCAGACCTCAGAGAACTCGTTGAAGTGGCGCTTACTGTGCACCATGAACAAGAACTGAATCGGATTGATGAACGAGTTTTGTGGCACTGAACATTGAAAATTACGAGATGTATCCGTCGCTACCTGATTACTTCTGCACTGAAACACGAGCACTCGAATTGTCTCAAATCCAAAGCTTCAGAGACAACAGACCACCTCATCATCATCACCAAGTTCCACCAGGATGCATTCCGGAGAACAATAAATCTTCTAAAGGGTTTCCAAATACAATGCAACAGGGTCATCAACACCCTCTGCAAGGAAAACATACTTGAAATAATTCAGAGCTGATGAAAACAAAACAGTAACACGAGGTGCTTCGAGCCTATCACTTTTGTTAGATGAGAGATGTTAGCACAGCTTGGTGATTTTCCTGCCAACCCCAGTGTTTGTGCTTAAGAAAGTAAAAAGGTCAGGGTGCCAATACTTTTGAACATCTAGTACATTTGGGGGATTTTTCCCCCCAAACCCTATGAATTTAGTTGGTGTGTCATATTTTTGTGGGAAGAAAAAAAAAAAAAAAAAAAAAAAAAAAGGTCAGTACTGGAATCTGAATAGACAGGACCTGCATTGCTCTCCTGTAGCTCTGGCGCCCTCTACTGGCCTGTTTATGATATCACAAACCAATCAAATACAAACCAATCCAGTAAAACCCCTCTCTCTCACTCTCGCTGATCTGTCCTTCGCTCTTTAACAAGAATGAGGGACATAAATTGGGCAGTGAGACAACGACAGTGTTGGAGCGTAATCCTGAAGGCACTGTGGTTTTCTGAGCTTGTTTCCAAACTCCGGAAAAAAAAAAAAGAACCAGTAACTGTAGTTAAAAAGAGTTACGACTACAACGTGTGATCATTATGTACATTTAAAGCTCCTAAACTATACATTTACAGCGTATATTATTTGTATAAAGACATACAGGGAGCAGAAAACCAAAAAAAAAAAAAAAACACCATAAATCAATAAGAGACTGCAACTAACCCCAGGCCTCCTCACCACACCTCCATCAGATCCTGACGGGACGTAACACAGGGACGACTACAGAGACTGAAAACACAATCCGCATTATGAGATGATCTCAGAGTATCAGGAGCATCTGATACACCGTGGGTCGCTACGGCGATGAAGAACAACGGAGGAAATCGATGAAATTGAGCCGTTGTCTTAGAAAAGACTTAAATGATTAAGCAGTCATTATTTACATCAAATAAAATACTCCTGAAGCTTTTCTTACACGCTAACAATATTACACTTGATTTCTGCTGCGAAACATCAACAAAACAGGAAGTTAAATTCACGTGGGGGGTGTGTGTGGGGGTTTCTGTAATATTTCTGCTGAGCTACAATAAGGCACGCCTTCTGGGGTTGAATAAACCCACCACCAAAATACTTTGATCCTTTAAACAGAAACGGTTTTGAGTGGCACAATAAAGAGTCGAGTACAAAAGTCCATCACTAACCTTAAAAAAGAAAACGTTCATCTGAACAGACTCTGATTCGATAAACTTGTATTTCTGTATTTTGTTGGTGGACTCAGACTTTTTGGACTCGACTCTGGTTCCTGGTTTCAAGAGTGAAATGAAGACAGAAGGTTTTAGGGGTCGTTGGTAACAGCGTTGTGGAGGAAAGGGTTAAAGGACGAGCGAACTGTTCGGTCCTTTAGAGACTGCTGGACCCGGAAGTTGTTCACCATGCTCTTCTGGACCTCTTCTTCTGCTGAGGTGAACAGCAAACTCCTGAACACAGCCAGCTAGAGAAGAGAGAGGGGAGGAGAGCGAGAGGGGGAGAGAGAGAGAGAGGAATATTTATTTCTCATTTCATCTACAATTCTGCTGCTGCAAATCACACTTCTTTTGGCTTCTCCATTAGGGGGCGCCACAGCGGATCATCGGTCTCCATCCCCCCTGTCCTCTACATCTTCCTCTTTCACACCAACTACCTGCATGTCTTCACTCACCACATCCATAAACCTCCTCCTTAGTCTTTTTCTTTTCCTCCTTCCTGGTGTCTCCATCCTCAGCATTCTCCTACTGATATACCCCATGTCCCTCCTCTGCACATGTACAATCACACCTCCCTCACCTTCTCTCTCTCTTTTTCCTCGTTCATCAGCTGCTCAAAATACTTCCTCCATCTTTTCCTCACACTCTCCTCACTAGTCAACACATTTCCATCTCCATCCTTTATTGCTCTAACTTGTAGCACATCCTTCCCAGCTCGGTTCCTCTGCCTGGACAATCGCTACAAATCCTTTTCTCCTTCCTCAGTGTCCAACTTCTCCTACAGCTCCTCATATGCCTTTTCCTTGTCTTTCACCACATCCCTCTTTACCTGCTGCTGCATCTCCTTGTTCTCCTGCCTACTTTTCTCATCACTCTGCTGATCCTAATCTTCTTTCTTCTTACGCTCTCCTGCACTTCCTCACTGCCTTAAATCACACAGAGATAAATTAGTGACAGTAGATGACATTTAATGATGAAGCTGTTGGAGTGAACTTCTGGTTCTGTTTTCCTTCTCCAGTTGCTTCGACTCATTTATTAAAATCATACAGGTTCCACCACATGCAAAACTCCTCCATGGAGCTCAGTAAAGTCAGTAGATGTCTACAAAAGTTGTCTCACTCTGTATGAAACTAGATGTTACCATGGTTACAGGTGTTGTATGTTTAATGCTCTGAACCCATTGCGATTTCCGGAAAAAGATGGAAAAATTTTTTTTTACGAGTGCGACTTTGTGTCAATGTTTGCGCGCACACACACACACACACACACACACACACACACACACACACACACACACACACACACACACACACACGTGACAACTAGCAATCGTTACACAAAAGCTGTATTTATTCTAAACCCGGTCATTTCTGGATATAAATACAACATTTAAATGATGGTGTTTATATTTAGCGCTCAGCCTGTAGAGAACCCAAGCGTTGTCCAAGTCTCTGCTCGTACCTGATCGTGGCTCACTTCAATAGGCTGCTTCATGATGATCCAGGTGACCGCCTCGGTCAGAGGGGGCGTGGTTAGAGACCCGGCGTACGTCCAATACTCGTTTGTGTTCTGAGGCAGGAGGCAGGACGGATCAAATTTTGTGAATTCCACTACACTGTCCTGTGTGGAGAGAGAGAGAGACAGAGACAGAGAAAGAAAGAGAGAGGGAGAGAGGGAGAAAGAAAGAGAGAGAGAGAGCGAGCGAGCGAGCAAGCAAGCGAGACAGAGAGAGAGAGAGAAAAAGAGAGAGAGAGAAAGAGAGACATAGAAAGAAAGAGAGAGAGAGAGAGAGAAAGAGAGAGAGAAAGAGAGAGAGAGAGAGAGAGAGAGAGAGAGAGAGAGAGAGAGAGAGAGAGAGAGAGAGAGAGAGATTGTGAGAGAGAGAGAGAGCGTGAGAGAGAGCGTTATGGAATAAAACAAGTTGACACAGATGCAGAAGCCTGTAATTGATCCTCCACCTTCATTAAGCAGGTTGTAAATCAGAGGTACCCACCTTGTGTCTGACAGCAGGTAGAGCGTCCACCAGCTTCTGTAGACCCTCGTGTCTCTTCCCCACCTGACCAGTGAACCATTGTTATAGGAATTTAAAGGAAACTGGATCATGGTGAATAAAGTTGTACAGTAGTGACAAATAATAATAATAATAATAATAATAATAATAATAATAATAATAATAATATCATCATCGACTGTTTCTGACATTTTGTCTCAAAATGCATTAATACACACACATCTATATACAGATACATGCATGTTCCTTTTGGTTCATAGTCAAAAACACACAAAAACTTGACAGTGTGGTTCTGTGGAGTCCAAATGGGACGTTTTTGTCTCTAACAGAAGAACTTGTGTGAACAGGAGAGAAGATGTGATTAGACTCCCTCACCCCCACACTCACACACGGACATATGGAGGTGGAAGTTTAATGGTTTGGGGTTGTTTTGGAGCAGAGGACATTCCAGAAAGTGTAATGAATCGTGAACCAACACGTCTCCCAATTCCACACCTCAACACCGTGCAGTTCTGTCTGGACTGCGTCTCATTGGAACGAAACAAATCTCCATCTAGTGAAGAACATTTTTGTTGGGTTTTACATGAGGCACAGCAAAGTGTTTCAGCTGAATGTTTGGAGAAACGAAGTGTGAGGATGCTGAGCGTGTGTAAAGCTGTTCTTCATGCTAATGGATTATTTTTCACTGAAAATGAAGTAGAACGTTTGGACATTTAAATACTTAAAATCTTCATACTATTACATCATCGAGTTTGTTGCGTAGAAACAAAAGGATCATGCATGTGTCTCCTCAAAACAGCGAAACCTTCTGTAGTATGTATAAAGATACTACACTGTATTTATATATAAATATATATACTGATACACTGTGTGTACACACACACACACACACACACACACAAAAAAATGCCCCTTGAGATTCTACTAAAATGGTTGCAGAAGTGTAAGGGGTGTACTCATTTTTGTGTATACACAAATTACCCACTGTACCTTCATGAAGACCCCGATAACAGCCAGTCCATTATCCTCCATGACGGCCTCCTCGAACAAAGAGTATTTATCTGAATTCCAGTGGACCAAATGGAGCTGCAGGAGAGCAGGACGAGTTTTATAAACACAAACACAAACAATGCAGCATGGAATTTCTCTTTCTCTCTCTCTCTCTCTCTCTCTCTCTCATCTCAAGTCTTTCTCTTAGTTTCGTAACACGTCACTATGTAACGTAACACGTCTGTTTCATATTCGGAATTAAAGAGGAAGTGTGCGATAGAAGAATGGAGGAGAGAGAGAGAGAGAGAGAGAGAGAGAGAGAGACAGAAAGAGAGAGGGGGAGAGAGAGAGAGAGAGAGAGAGAGAGAGAGAGAGAGAGAGAGAGAGAGAGAGAGAGAGAGAGAGAGAGAGAGAGAGAGAGAGAGAGAGAGAGAGAGAGAGAGAGAGAGAGAGAGAGAGAGAGAGAGAGATCGGCTGTGAGTGAATATGAAAGAGAAGTGATTAGAATGCAGTAGAACGTGTTGAACAAGTTGAAGAACAATAAAATATCATGAAACCTATTTGGAATGAATTTAGAAATGCATGCACACCACTGTTAATAAAAACTCAGACAAAAACAAGTCTGGGTTTTCCCAAAGCTGAGGGCTCGATTTAAGGTCCATGACCTGCCCTTACACGTTCTACATGAAAGTAAAAACCCCATGCAAACTTGTTTCTTCTCGTCCCAGTCCTGTTGCACACGTCCAGCCTGAACCTTTCTACCAAAAATGAAGAGAAACAAACAGTCTGCTGTTTTTTGTGTTTGTTACAATCATTAATAAAGAACGTTCACTATATGGATAAAAGTGTTGCGACTTTTCTAGCCATATGTGGTTCTTCCTCAAAACAGTTAGAGGCTCACGATTGTTTTGGAGGCCTTTAGATGCTGTAGCATGAAATTTTACTGTTCCAGTGCACAAAACCAGCTCCATGAAGATCTGCTTTACATGGGTTGGAGTGGAAAATCTCCAGCTGTAGAGCTCCAACCCTATTGAACACCTTTGGGATGAGTATAAACATTGATTGCACCCCAGGAACCTCCTCACCTCACTGACTGCTCTTGTGTCAGAATGACCATATATCTCCACAAACACACTTCAAATTCTACTGGAACATCTTCCCAGGAAAGTGAAGCTTATTATAAAACAAATTCATAGTCTGTCTATTTAGAATACCTGTACACACACACACACACACACACACACACACACACACACACACACACACCTTCTGCAGTTTGCATAACCATAAATTAGACTCATACTCACTATATATTATCGTTTTTGTCTTAACTAAAACGAGCAAACTACAGACATATAGGGTGAAGCTCACCATTGGGCCCGATATTTTTTTTCTTCAGTTGTTCCTGTAACACCACACCTCAGGCTAAACACAATACCTTTACACACAAACCATGTACTGGACAGGGAAATAAAAGACTGAGTAAAAAAACTGAGTAAAATAGGACAACGGAGAGAATCAGGTCAAAGACAAAAAGACACTAAGCACCCAGTGTATCAGTGTAAGCCCAGTTATCACACACACACACACACACGTGCGCACGCACGCACACACACACACACACTTATAATCTAGGAAAGATCTATAAATTATTCTTAGTAACGCATAAAAATAGATCATACAGCAGGCATGCACCGATAATCGATTCTACGATATTATTGTGATATTTCACACACAAGGTTTATATTAATGCAGCATTGTTTCTAAAGTAACAGCTCATTCACATCCACAGACGTTGATGAAAAACTTGCTGATGTTTATTTAGCATTTTATGGAAGGAGCCTCCAGTGTCGGTGCTTCATTACGAGCTCTAACTAAGGCCATGTCCACACTAATAGGTTTTCGTTTGAAACTGCATATTTGTACTTTATTTACGACGAAAACATAGGTTTTTAAAAAACGCTCTCCAAAGTGGAAACATATGAAAGCGGCGTTTTGGCGTCACAGCGTGGACTGTGTGTAAAAAAACGGGAGGCTTTTGAGAAACGATGCATCGTTTTTAGTCACTGCTTCAAAGATCAGGGAAGTAAATAAACAGCGAGCGGAAAAGACGAGGGTCAAAGACTTACGTTTTGCTCGTGTGCAGTACAGCAGCGCAAACGTTTTCAGAGGTTTTAGTGTGGATGAGCAATTTTTGGGAAATTACTGAATACAAAAATGTGGATGCAGAGCGTTTAATTAGACGGAAACCACGTTTCTACATTTATCGGGATTAGTCTAGACAAAAACCAAGTTTCTACATTTATCGGGATTCGTCTAGACAAAAACCACGTTTCTACATTTATCGGGATTTGTGTAGACGAAAACCACGTTTCTACATTTATTGTGATTCGTCTAGACGAAAATCACGTTTCTACATTTATCAGGATTCGTCTAGACAAAAAACACGTTTCTGCATTTATCGGGATTCGTCTAGACAAAAACCACGTTTCTACATTTATCAGGATTTGTGTAAACAAAAACCACGTTTCTACATTTATCGGGATTTGTGTAGACGAAAACCACATTTCTACATTTATCGTGATTCCTCTAGACCAGGGGTCGGCAACCTTCACCACACAAAGAGCCATTTGGACCTGTTTCCCACAGAAAAGAAAACACTGGGAGCCACAAAACCCTTTTGACATTTAAATTGAAATAACACTACATGTAACGTTTTTTTTGCTTTTATGCCATGTATAATCAAACCATAATGTGTTGCATTTATGAAATCAATGAACTGCAGAGAGAATTAAATTACATTTCCGCATGCAACAAAACATTTTTGAACTTTGAATTTTGACATTGGGTTGAAGGTTACTTTCAAGTAAAATACTCAGTGTCTATTTGAGTCCTTCTTGTATTTATGAAAAGAACGCCGAACATAAATTATCCACCGGCAGCAAACCAAAAATGCCGTCCTGTGCCATCAACCAAAGTTTAAGAAGTCGCGTGCCGGTGGGTGTCGCACATTAGCGGATGTGACGCATATGAAGAGCGACAAAAAACTTTAACACGTTTTATTTGGATTTTACAAGATCACCAAAATCTTCAAATTTAGAATTACATTCTAAAAACTAACAAACTAAAATAAAATACATTTTAATTAAACACTCATTATTTATTTTTCCAAAGCCACAGGGAGCCGCAGAAGGGGGATGAAAGAGCCGCATGCGGCTCCGGAGCCGCGGGTTGCCGACCCCTGGTCTAGACAAAACCACGTTTCTACATTTATAGTGATTTGTGTAGACAAAATACACGTTTCTACATTTATCAGGATTCGTCTAGACGACAAAAAGCACGTTTCGAAATTTTCGTGATTCGTGTAAACGAAAACCCGGTTTGTAAATTGATCGGGTTTTGAGTAGATGTAGATGTAGATGCCTCAGTCCTGTGGAGGACACAAAAAACAAGAGGCTGGCGAGGGAACGCCTGTGTGTTTATACCTGCGAGAACATGTCAGGACTTTTCACAGGATTGAATGTGCCCTTGATGGAGATGAACGTTCCACTTTGTAAAGAACTTTGCTGTAAGTACATCTGCTCTCGGATCTACAAATCACCAGACTCTCACTCACACTTCTAAACAAACCCTCCGACACTGAAGACTCCGTCCTATAAACCTCGGCGTATGGACGATGGACGTGTCTGCCGTAAACGTGGCGTAAACGAGTTATGGAACTGATAATGCATAAATAATAAAATGCACTGCTATCAGAGAAGCTGTTGCAGTAAAGGACCCAACAAATTCTGACCAATCAGAATCCAGGATTTGGCAGCTGTTACCTCAGCGGGGTAAAGGTGACGGTCCACGGTGTGTTCAGAGCCCCAGTTGTTATTCTCCCCCCAGTGGAAATGAAACTGACACAACCTGAACTGATCCTCCAGAGGACCACCATGCAGTGCTGGATCACACACACACACACACACACACACACACACACACACACACACACATTGACAGAATGATTCATGGAGCTAAAACATGATTATATAACTGTATCTGAAGAATCTAAGCATTCTCACTGGACTTGTCCGTTCTGTCGTCGTACTCGACGAGGAAGGAGTATCCGTTGTTCCAGATCTGCTGGCAGGTTCTGGGGTCATATCGCGTCACCAGCGGCTTCAGGTTCGGGTCAAAGACGCTTTTCCGGATGCTGATGTCGATGGGAGACTGGCGCTCTCCTCCTGGAACCTCCAGAGGCTCCTGCCACATTGGGTGCACTGAAGTGAAAATAAAAATAAATTAATAAACAAATTAAAAAAAAACAATGCCACAAAAAAAGGGAACAATAAACACTGGGAAAAGAAAAAAAGATCTAAAACAAAACACCTACATTTTTTTATAAACTCCGCCGCCTCGCACGCTTTATGACACATGTTTTTGTTTTACGGATGAAACGTCGTGCGAGAGAAATCAGAAAAGAAAGAGCCCTTTTTTGAGGATCCGTGGAGTAAAGCTAAAGGGAAAGACACGTCATCTCGATGTGGTGAGGGAAGGAGGGGAGAGGAAAAGAAAAACCCGGCCTTGCAGCAGGACCTCGATCTGACGAAGGTTTTGTTTCCAGTGAAAGAACTTTTCTTGGCAGCAGAAGCAACAGCAGTTTTCCCACGAGACCACACAAGCCTAAAGTTTAAGAAAAGAGAAAATCGCTGGAATACGCTGGAAGTCCGGCTCCTGAGTCGTGACTCTCTGGTTTGGGATTGTGTGTGTGTGTGTGTGTGTGTGTGACTAAGAGTTCTAAAGGCGTTTCTCTGTATTAAATATAAGCCACAGGAATGTGAGCAGGAAAAAATTTTTTCTAAATGAGGTCACTAGAGAAGCAGTCGGTGCTTTAATTCCTCCAAAACACTTCAGGATCCACCAGGAGTTGATTTACGCTCAGCCCCAGCCGTCCCTAAGTTCCAAATAGCACATGTCCACAAAACCTAATCCATCATCCAAAACTCTTGTTCAGGAATACACTGGAGACTATTTCCCATAAAGAAGGTCCAATTTTAGATCGGAGGTCAGATTAGACGCTAGACCAGATGTTAGGTCGAATGTTAGATCGGCTGATAGACTGGACGTTAGGTTGAATGTTAGATTGGATGTTAGATCGGATGTTAGACCGGATGTAAGACCGGATGGTAGCTTGGAGGTCAGATTAGACGCTAGACCAGATGTTAGGTCGAATGTTAGATCGGCTGATAGACTGGACGTTAGGTTGAATGTTAGATCGGATGTTAGACCGGACGTTAGCTTGGAGGTCAGATTAGACGCTAGACCAGATGTTAGGTCGAATGTTAGATCGGCTGATAGACTGGACGTTAGGTTGAATGTTAGATTGGATGTTAGATCGGATGTTAGACCGGATGGTAGCTTGGAGGTCAGATTAGACGCAAGACCAGATGTTAGGTCAAATGTTAGATCAACTAATAGACTGGACGTTAGGTTGAATGTTAGATCTGATATTAGATCGGATGTTAGCTTGGAGGTCAGATTAGACGCTAGACCAGAAGTTAGGTCAAATGTTAGATCGGCTGATAGACTGGACGTTAGGTTGAATGTTAGATCTGATTTTAGATCGGATGTTTGCTTGGAGGTCAGATTAGACGCCAGACCAGATGTTAGGTCGAATGTTAGATCGGCTGATAGACTGGACGTTAGGTTGAATGTTAGATCTGATTTTAGATCGGATGTTATCTTGGAGGTCAGATTAGACGCCAGACCAGATGTTAGGTCGAATGTTAGATCGGCTGATAGACTGGACGTTAGGTTGAATGTTAGATCGGACGTTAGATTGGATGTTAGAGTAGAAATATTGTGCACTTTAGGGCAATGATAATATTTGATATTGTGAGATTATGATGACTATGCTGTGTGAGTAAACTAATAGAGAATATGAACAAATAAGTGAAGTTTTTTACATTTTTTTTTTCTTCACATTGCGAATTAAAAAAATGAATGAACGCAACGTACGCAGACCGGAAAACATCCCTAACAAGATTTTTTACTTCAACAGAGAATATCTGCAAATAAACCTCATTTTAATATGCAAACAAACAAAAACATAAAAAACATAAAATTACGGTGACCATTAAAGCTGATATACAGTACACTCAGCAGACATGTGGGTGTGTAAGAACAATAACTGTCCAGCAGGTGTCAGTATAGAGCACAGCGTCAGATATATTAGATAGCCACAAGTATTGGACAACTGACTTTTCTAACTGCATCAGGATCAGAAAGAACTTTATTGACAAGTATGTTTGCAGTTAAGAGTTTTTTTGACAGAAGCTTCCAGTTGCACATTTTTTTTGATTAAAAAAATAAATAAATGCAAAAATAAATAAATAAAAAGTGGTATTTCACGTATTTCTAGTTTTACTGCAGGAGGTTCTTCCAAAATCTTTTCCTATAAAATCAGAAGTGCACAACTGGATTGACGTCTTTGGATGCAGTAGGAAGAAAATGTTTCCTTCACTTGAACTAGGAGACCCAAACCTGTTCCAGCATGACGACGACCCTGTGCACAAAGCAGCTCCATTAAAATCTGCTTTACATTAGAGTTGGAGTGGAAGATCTCACTATTCTGAATATTATTAACTCCTCACTATCTTTAGGTCACGTCCCTAAACCCCTCAAGTTAGCAGTTATTAAGCCCCTAATTGAGAAACCTCATTTGGAACCGAATGAACTTTCAATTTGAGGATGGGATCCCTTTTGAGTTTGGTTCCTCTCAAGGTTTCTTCCTCATAACATCTAATGGAGTTTTTCTTCACCACAGTCGCTCCAGTCTTCATCATCAGGGATCAACACACATCACTTACCTTCATTATTAAACTCTATAAAGCTGATTCACGTTATAATGAGAGGTTTTGCAGTGTGATTTGTTCCTCACGTTATCTGAACGCTAGAGGACTTTTAGTGCGCACGGGATCCATTCTGAGCTCGTTACAACACCGTACGCCAGATAGACGTCCGTATCTGTGTTTATTTCCAGATAAGCCTCGAGCAATGTGCTTTGATGTGCTTTAAAGTGCGATTTCTAACGCCTCAACGTTAAAACTGCTGAAAATAATGAAACGCCTTCACAATTAAGACAAACCGTGACTGTCGGGCCTTAAACAAGGCCCTTAACCCTGTGACCCTGTGCTCGAAGAAAGAATTTCACTGTACAGAAATGTAGGTGTGACCAGGAAAAAGATAACAATAGAAATATACAGCAAACAAAATCTCCATTTCGTCTGTCCTGCTGTGTTTATATCACGTGTCCTGTATACGCGAGCGATCGACGCGATAAACACATATCAGTCGATGATGTCATCCGGTGCCGTTTTTGACGCATCGGATCGCCACCCTGGGAAGATCACACTAAGAGGAGGCACAAGAAGAACTCCGCATTATTTACATCGCAGCATTCAGATAGTGCACTAAAAAAACACGTTCCAGAACGTCCAAGATCTGATCGTTTTTAGCATGAAGGGTCGTATTTATGCCGATAATCGCACAACACCTTAAATGTCGCACCAGAACTCATTTCTTAGGATTCACAGACGGATGAAAAAAACGTCACGCGGCTTTTATATATATTCCAACGTCGGGCTTCCACCACCATGCTTCACGTTATGGGCAGGGTCACTTTATTTTTTATGTATTTTTACCTTTTATATATAATTTCCAAATAATTTCGAAAAACGTGCAACCCGCGACTGCTATGTGTCATTTTTTACATCCTGGAAATGTTGAATTCACCAGAATTTGACCCAAAACAAAACAGTTTTTCTGTATAATAATTATATGATATAGTAGTAACACACTGTGCATATTAAAGTAATACGTCCACATTACTGAAAGAATAAAGAACTCACTCTGAGACAGGACGAATCTGCTGGAGCAGGCGGACAGGTTACACCTGCGAACCTGAACCGAGCGCAGTGACACCGGCAGCCGAACCTGCTTCACCAGGTGCCTTTGGAGCTGCCGAGCAAACACTGTGAGGGCCACCATGACTAAACCGCAGATGATTCTTCACCTACAAGCTTCAAAATAAACCGTGAATATATCTACACACGCTTTATTTACACCTTCACCGATCTACAGTCTTTAATCCGAACCGAACCGACAGAACTGACTGAACCGACTCCTTCCTCCACGGCTACTAAAGCTGTGCTGTTAGCATAACAGCTCGCGAGCAGAACGTCACGCGTTCTGTGCGCTGATTGGTGGATTTTTACAAAAATAGGCGTGGTTCGAAACTGAGACGTTTTTACGTCACCAAGTCTAAACGTTTCCACATAGGTTCATAGAATTTCATCTTCTTTTTTTAATAATACATAAATATTTACATATAAACACGCAACTCGTACAACTTATTCTTTAGAAGAAATAAAACTATATTTAATCATCCCTTTTTTTTCCAATCGAACAACTGGAGCCCCGTCGTCCAATCAGCTGCCGTCTCCGAGGGGCGTTTCCATGGAGACCTTTTAAGTACTTTTTTTTTTTTTAAACTAGGTAGGATTACATTAATTTCTGAAGCAATTTTTTATTTTATATATAAACACACACACACACACACACACACACACACACACACACACACACAGAGCATATGTTATACAAATATATTATTTTAAATTGTTTAAGAAATTAATATGTAAAAAGTTATATAAAAACATTATATATATATATATATATATATATATATATATATATATAAATATATATATATATATATATATATATATATATATAAAATCTCTCTCTCTCTCTCTCTCTCTCTATATAAAATATATATATATATTTTTTTTTAATGGAGACCTTTAATAAAACCTAAACTCCTATAGATACATTTTTACTTTATATTATAATATGATCACCGGAGAATAAAGGAAAAGCAGCCAACATGCACCCCACCCTTCTTGGAAAACCATTCAAATTAACTACATTTTTCTTTCCTACATAATTCCATTCATAGTTTGGATGTCTTCAGTATTATATATATTTTATATAATATTGTGAGGCCCTTTATCACTATACAGTAGCACAGGACAATGTGTAAACTATAAACTGAAAAAAAAAAAAACAACAAACTCATATCAGGATCTGGTTACATGCCAACTAGGCCATGGGCATCATCTCACCAGGCACCTGGATGAACCCACTGAACACTAACACATAGGACTGGACTTTTAGACCTCTGATGTAAATATAACACACTCGGAAAAGCAAGTCGGTCTTCTTACACCATGGCGTCTCATGTGATCAAGATTATAACACACTGAGAGATTGCTCACTACAACAGGTCAAAGTTCGAGTCTCAGGAAATGATAACGCTCATTCCTGTATTCAGGTGCACTTATTTAGGAGCTCCTCAGCAACACCAGACTTTTCCAGCCAGATGTGGTTCTTCCCCAAACTGCGGGACGTCTTTGGATGCATGAAATTTTCCCCTTCACTTTAACAAGGAGACCCGAACATGTTCCAGGATGACAATACCCCTGTGCACAAAGCAGCTCCATGAAGATCTCCTGCTATAGCGCTCCAACCCTATTGGAACATGGTGAATGTGAACGCACCCCAGACCTCTTCACTTTTCCTACATCAGTGCGCCTGACTTTATTAAAACCCTCAAAGCTGAATGAGCAAAATAAATTTAGCAGAACATCTTCCCGGAAAAATGGAGGTTATTATAACAGCAAACGGGGAATAAAAGTGGAACGGGATGTTCCAAAAGAAAACTTCTCACGATCAAGTGTCCACAAAAGTTTTTTTTTTCCCGACATTTTGTTGATATAAAGTATCCAATAAAATAAAAACAGTATTATTTAAAGCTTTCCTGGGATCCATTAATCTCTGGAAATCAGGTTCCTGTTAAAAAACTTGCCAAAGTTTTCTGTAAAATGTTTAACATTTATACGAGTCTCAAGTTTCGGCACTTTGTTATGTCAAAACAAGACTTTCCAAAAAACGGAGAACCCATCAAAGGATTTTATGTCCAAATTTCTCAGAAATACGACAAGCTGGCAAATGTAATGTGGTGTAAAGAGAATAAACACACTTGGGAATGTGGTGCTACGGCACAATAATCAGCTTCGGGATGCAAACAGAGACTTTAGGGGCGTTAATCTGATAATCTGATTAAATCTGAGTCTGTATTTGAAAATCATGTCTGAGTGGAACAAAATACAAGACGACTCGTAGGGAGAATAAATAACTGCCATCAAATTGTATTAAAAAACATGGATACAACATTTTATGCTGGAGAGAGAAGCGTACAGAACAGATCGAAAAACAAACAAACAAAATAAAAAATACTGTGAAATGAGCACCTGCCTCTGGTGGTTTATGCAAGTTCGTAAAAAATAATAAATATGGAACGTCTTCAACATTGATGATAAAAACACCCATAAATACATGGAGTGTTTCCTTCAGCCTTCTACTCCTCCAAACAGGAAATACGTGTTTAACCGTAATGCTGACTCGAAGCATTTCAGCGATATGAGAATAGTCCTCGTTAAACAAACCCAGAAGGAGAATCTGCTCGAGAAGTTCTGCTCGAGAAAGTATAAAGAAGTAAAAGAAAGACATCAATGAAACGTTCAGTGGGGTTTTGTACACATATATTTACACAAGGTCGTTAATGAGACCGGTATGAAAAATACAGACACGAGTCCCTCTCAAGAGGATGTGCTAATCTAGAGCGATGATGTCGTCGTCGGCGTCGTTGTTTACGGCCGCCTGCTGGTCGAGGCGCTGGCGTTTGGACGCCGCTTCGCTTGTATCGGCATCCTGGAGCTTCCGCTTTAGGGTGGTGGTCTCTGTGGAAACGTCCATGGTGCTGGAGGAAGGTTCTTCATAGGAGTCTATGATGAGAACATCGTCCTCTTCAGCTACGGCTGAGAAAAAGAGAAAATTGAAACAAAAGCAAATGGGTTTGATGTGAAATTTACAGAGATGAAGACGCATCAGTTATAATGTGTGTGTATGTGTATATACACATATATATACACACACATTATTTATATATATACACATATATACACACACATATATAAAAAAAAAACATGGCATCTAAATCTTTACCTTTAGTTGAGGTAGATGGCTGGGCGGAGTCTTTGTTGCCATTGGTGATGCTCTTGTCTTGTTCTGGAGCACTCGTGGGCGGAGCTTTCTCAGGAATATCACCCACGACCTCAAACTCGACGTCCTTCGGCATTTCATCACTGACACACACAAAAGATAATCAGTGGTGCACTTCTCGGTCTTGACATCTTTCTCTCACACACACACACACACACACACACACACACACACACACACACACACACACACACTTACTTACCAGTGCACAACATTGACCAGAAGTGTGTAATCCTGGAGGAAATCGTCAGCTTGAAGGCGGCTGCCATTTCGAATCCCAAAGTCCGATAAAAGCTTGCAATTGTTTGCTACAGAGTAAAAAATAAATTGTTTATTGGATCCGGTTTCGAGTTAATCTAGTTTGCTAAAATTCCTGACAATGAAGGCTCCTTCCATAAATATAATTAAAAAAAAGTTTCTGTGAACTACAGGCTCACCTTCGGTCTCTCCTTCCTCCGAGGAGATGAGGATCGTCCCCTTGCCGTCCTCTATCTGCACATCCGGCGCCACCATGCCGAACTTCTCCTTCAAAATCTGACCGATAGATTCAAACATTTTTACTAAATCAGTAGCTTAAAGTTATTTACCTTCAACATAGAAATAAACATTATCTGGACAAGTTTGTGGACACCTGACCATAAGATTAGTGTGTGCTTTAGTGTTTATTTGCTGTTATATAAATCTCCACTCTTCTGGCAAGATGTTCCACTAGAACTTGTGTTTAGCCACAAGGGTGTTCGTAAAAAGTCAGTGTTCCAATTCATCCCAAAGTTTTTCAACAGGTTTTGAGCAGTATAGCAGGAGATCTTCCACTCGAATCATGGAGCTGGCTTTGTGTAGAGGGGCATTGTCATGCTGGAACAGGTTTTGGTCTTCTAGTTCAAGTGAACATTTTTATGCCACCACATCCAAAGATGTCCTACACAATTAAGTGACAACTTCAAGAAAGAACCACATATAACTGGGAAAGGTGTGTGTCCCAATACTTTTGAACATGAAACCCCCAAAAAAAAAAAAAAACCAGTTAATTCATCTACTGGATTTAATTTCTTTTTGATGTTTCCAGCCTTTCAGGATCCACAGTGCTACATCCAAACAAGTACTCCAGACCAGAAGTCAGGCTTCCAAAGGGTTTTCTGATCCATTACTCTTTCCTCCTGTTTCATCCGGTTTAAACTATTTATCTAGAACTATATTCTACACAATTTCCGGCACCTTTAAAGACATTTTGGATTTAAGACTGCAATCTCCCCACCTTATCCTGAAGACTCTGTACAATGACTTTGTGCACGTTGAGTTTAACCGTGGCTTCGGGTTTGCTGGCGCATACGTAGCAGTTTGGATTGGGACGATCCAGAGCACAAGGTACCAGCAGCTTTTTCCTGGGGTTCGGCTGCTTGTTGAGGAAGATCTGAGAGAGACAGTAAGAAAGAATTGCTAAAATAAAATAAAATAAAAACACCACTCTGATTTTGTTTACCTCATGCACCAGGACATTTATTTGTTCTTTTAATACCATGCCAGCATCAATGGCTAGTTTTAGGGCAGGACCAGGGTAGGTAGAGCAAGACATTTCCGTAGTTCTTATAGTATTAGAAGCTTAGAGTATTCATTGGCACCAATTTATGATCGCTGGAACGATCGTCAAAAATCCATACCGATAGTTTTCCGGGTTGCGGCTGTCATTACAAGAGCGACCTCTAGAGGCAAATCACTTACACTACACGCTGTTTGCTTTTGCACGGAGAGATCGAGCTGCACGGAGAGCGTAATGTTCATTACTTATATAGTTAATTAATTAATATATAATTTTCATGATTCAGTACAGTTTTTATTTTTGTATTAAATTTCAGCACATCGGTCGATTAATCGGTTATCGGCAAGTACGATCCAAACTATCTTTCAGTACCGGTAAAATCCACCATCACCTCTAGTATTCACAAAAGCAGTCAAATGAAGTCCATCACTTTAATATTTTTTGCTAAGAACTCCAGAATTTTTCTCTGGTGAGATGTTACATCTTCAAATGAAGATATATGAGGACATTTCTATTATATGATTCAAGGTATTTAGAGTTGCTAATAGGTGGGTAGATTACTTCAATCCAGGGTGAAATTTTACAGCGTAAAAAAAATTATAAAAAATGCATAGATGCCCATTTTGTCTGAATGAAATGGCAGTATACTGAGACACTTCTAAAAGTGTGTCTCACCGTGCGACACTGTTGGAAGTCCGAGTTAAGAATCTTGAGCGCCTCCAGCACAATGAGGCCCGCGATCACTGCGTTAGTGGTGGCGATAGCTGGGATGATGTTTCCAGCCATAGCTACAGAAAGAAAAAAGAAAAGATAACAAAACCCCTAAATAACCTCAAATAACAGGTCAGCTGCATGTAGAACACAAAACTAAGACCAAGCTTTTAGTATCTGAAGAAAAACAAACAAAAACAACGCTGCTGTTTGTGCAATCAAACTCAAATATTGATTCGGTGTTAATGGACAGGGGAGAAGGAACAAGCACGCCGCTGCGCATGCTGTTTTGCATGCACACACTCACATTTGACGTCAAAGCGACTCTTCATGTTCATGCTGAAGATGTGCATGCGCAGGTTGGCGGCCGCCGTCACAAAGTCCATGGCTGAAGGATCGTCCTGGCAACCGAGAGAGTTGTGTTTTTAACGTGAATCAGTATCATTCAAAACAACCCAATGTTTTTGTTTGCTCACTGGCATCTGGTCTATTTGAGAGGGACACTGACTGTTAGTCCAAACTGAACATCGTGTGTGTGTGTGTGTGTGTGTGTGTGTGCGCACTGACCTTGTCCCAAACCAACTCTGCTCCATCCCCTTTCTCGGCCAGCTGTGAGCGGAGTGTGTCTACACTGTGCTGGAAGAGCTGAGTGTAACCAGACACACTCAGCACCTGCTGATCCTTCAATCCTGTGCTACACACCTCGTCCTGACTGCTCACTGCTCTCACACACACACACACACACACACACACACACACACACACACACACATCAAATTAGACATTAATACTTTATAGCAGTCTAAAGCATAAGACGAAGACCTTGTGCACAAACCAAGCTCCAAGAAGACATGGTTGTTGGTCTGATGGTTGGAGTGGAAAAGTGTCCTTCACTGACACCTGACCTCCTCAACCCACTTTTGGGATGTACTAGACCACACCCCACTAGGGCTGTAACTACTAATCGATAAAATTGCTAATGAAATTCGTTGTCAACGGATGCTGTTCTCGAATAGTTCGGCTGCTCAAGTTACAGATTGGCGTGATTGTAAAAAAACACGGCCGCTTCTAAAATGCCGGAGTGTACAGGGTCAACCGGCAGCAGAAAAAAGTGTGCGTCCCGAGTCATCAAAAGCAACGGGAGCATTTTGTATTAAACGCAACAAAGAAGACTGTAACCTGCAGGTTATGCGGGATGGAAGATCCACATTGCTGCACGAGTACACAAAGTGCTCTTGTGTAAACTTTAACTTCAGGAAAGTCGCACTGGATCCGTTCTGTTGTGACTCGCGAGCATCGAGCATCACGCAATCAGCTCGCTTGTTTGTATATTTGAATTTATGCATTTAATTTAATTATTATACAAAATTCAATTAGAAAATATTCTAAACACTTATATGTTCACAACTGAACAAAATGTGCCAAAACAATGTTATTATATTTTATATTGATGTTTTTAAGCACGGTTGTCAACTTGCCATCAGTAATTATCATTAACAACAATATGAATGTCGGTTTATGCAAATTACTTCACCTTGCAGACTCAAAACAAAAATCAAAAACAGCACTTTTTCAAAAACAACCCAGCATTTTTTTCATAATGTATAAGGTTAAAAAAATTCACATTTTTTAATAACTAGAAAAAAAATCTATAAAAGTCATTCTGTGATAAATAGTACAGGTTACAGCACTTTTCAAGATTCCGATCGTCTAATACAGGAATACTGACCGAGCTGCTGCACTTCGGACCAGTCCAGCGGCACGGGGGCTTTCCTCTTCTTCCACAACTTATCCATGGTCAGCAGATACATGATGTCATCTTTGAAGAGCTAAGGAAAAGTCGAGAAGCGTCAGCTGACCTACTGAGAATCTAATCCTACTCTGCGTGAAGATATGAGATTTGCATTTCCCATAGGGAAAAAAAACCCTGTTTATCCTGTAGGTTGTGAATAACAACTCGTATGTCCTCCTACATTTGAATAAGTATACATACTAATCCATATCTCCTTCACTCTCACTCTCTCCCATCCTGTCCCCGTCCCGTCTCCTCTCTAGACCTTCCTGATCAATCCTACTGCCCTACTTCTGGATGGAGTTCTGACAAGTCACACGTGTGTGTGTCAAAGAGTTAAACAAACGTGACCACGACTTAAAAGCGTCCCACACTTGTGAACTTTCTCCTCACCTTGTTGAAGAGTTTAACGGGGTCGTATCCCGTCGACCGCGCCCAGTCTTTAGTAGAAACGCGTTTGATGTCTCCGTCTTGATCCGACGCTTGGGCTCGTGCTGCCGTTTCTTCGGGATTCCCTAAAACAAAACACACACACACATCCCAGAGCCAACATAGTTTTTATAGTCCTTCCAGTAAATCTTTTGTTTCTAGAACACGTGTAACGCGTATAAAATCACCACGAGAACACGCGAGACACTTACAAGCAGCCTCAGGGTCCGCCGTGTCGGGAGACACTTCCTGATCCGCATCTTCCTCTCCGAACAGCTGACTGGTAAAAACACCACAACTCGTCACTCTTTACACACCCGATCTGGTTCTAACACCATCAACTTCAGAAGTGTGGTCCACACAGAGTTAAAATTCACTTTGCTATTTTTGTAATTAACTGTGCGTATTGTAATATTTACACCTGTACAAGTGAGTGCAAAGATGCGCACAAGTTTTTTAAATGGGGTTCTGAAGGCCATGAGTTTAAATCCCAGCCACAACAAGCTGCCACTCTGGGGCCCCTGAACAAGGCCCTCAACCCCATTGCTGCTCAGTTGGAGATCTTCCAGTCCAACCCATGCAATCCATATCTTCATGGAGCTGGCTTTATGCACAGGGGCATTGTCATGCTGGAACATGTTTGGGTTTTTTAGTTCAAGTGAAGGAATTATTTCTTCTAAAGATGTTGAATACAATTGTTTGCCTCCAACTCTGTGGAGGAACCACATATGGCTTGAAAAGTCAGGTTTCCCAATCATTTTGTCCACATAGTGTATTATAACAAGGGGTCCAAGCACTGAAGACAACTCTGAACGTTTTTTGAAGTAATTTTATACTCGGTTGCAACCCTGGCAATCATTTGAGACTTTTTAAAAGGATTACAAAGCAGCACTGAAAATGTCTCTATAAAGAGTTATGAGAAGACGACGTACTTGAAAAGGTATTTGGCCCAGACGATGCAGTGGATGGGTTCGGAAGGAGTGTTACGAATGGTGCACCCAGGGAAAGTCTTCTGTGTGGGTTTGGGCTGACACTCGTAGCACTCTGTCGCCCCCTGTAGGAGAGAACCAAGAACACAGTCAAAAAAACAATACTATGCACAAATATTTAATTAAAAATCACTCGTACATGTGCTTCACATCATCTCACCTTCTTGATGACCGTGACCTGACCGAGATATCCTGCGGTCCCGCTCTCTATCAGAGGAATTTCCGCCGCAAGACACATCCTGTTCACGTGATTCCGAGCCGCTGGAGATGAAACAAAAATGAATCGCTTAAAAGAGTTTTAATAACAAGAAAAGTATTCGCATGTGCTGAACAAACACGGATTCGTACCTCGGTTATCCAGAGCGTTCATGACCAGCTGAAACTTCCTGAAGAACTCAACATTGTAGTCTGGACTGTGAAGAACCGAGAAGATCGTGTTACACATACACCACTCTCGGGTCCCTCAAAACAATCACACGTTTTTTTTTTTTCAAGAAAAGATGGTGGAGGAAAACAATAATCAGGGGATTGATGTTAATTTTAGATTGATGGGAAAGGAACTGAACTGAGATTCTATATAGATCGAGATACGCAACGAGACGAAGTAAGAACAGATGGATTTGGTTCAGGATTAACCCCTGAGTGATGGAAGGAGAAGGTGTGACCACTTCACGGACTCACTTCATTATGCTGTCATGATACGCTGTGATGTTCGCAGATGGACAGAAGCGCAGCACGCTTTCTTTAGCGACCTGAAACAGAAAAAAACTAAAGCGTGAGCACACAGTGCAGATCAAAAACAGTGAAGATCAAAACCAGCCGATAGAGACGATGAGACGTACCTGAGCTTTGGACTTCCCGACGTGCTTCTTCTGGAAGAGGAACTGTCTGTTCAGATTGCTCACGTCAATCGTGTCCAAGTCGATCTGCATTGGAACAAACGGTTTAAACACTTTGGTGCATAAAGAGCGTGACGAGAGCACGTAATAAACGCTCAAAGCTGATTGGTCAGGGGGCGTGGCTTATTAGCGTCCTGTTGGAATGAATCGTTTCCACCACATCGAATCGAAACATCACACGTTTGCTTTGACACTCGTTCAAAAGTTTTTGGACACCTGACATCTATAAGATTGGGATCTCATTCCACATTTAGTCCCCGTAAGAACGTCCACGCTCCTGGTCCGATGGTCTACTAGAGTCGTTAACATTCATACCGAATAGACCCATGTGCAGTGTGTCCAGCAATCCCAGCCACTGCCACTCCTGGGCCCCTGAGCAAGGCCCTCAGCTACCAAATGCTATTAATGTAATAGGTTCTGAGCTTTATAGCATTTAGCAACCCACAGAAAGCATTTTGTGATACTGGAACAGGTTTGGATCTCCTGGTTCAGGAGACATAAACAATCACATGCCTCCAAAACATCTGGCTGGAAAAGTCCCAATATCAGCCCCAGGTGTCCCAATACTTTTGATCAGAGTGTATGTACTTGTTATACATTACATTCTGTAAAGTATCTATTTAGTGCAAAAGACTGAATACTGAATACTGAAATCTCTCAAATAAAACACGAATACATTTTATTTCATACTAATATTTTACAGCTAGCAAGTAATTAGCGTTAGCTTTAGCATCGCTAAGCTAACACACACAAACGGCTTACTAATCGGGTTCAGAAGTAAAATATATTCTTCAGTTAAATGATTAATAATAATACTAATAATAATAAACGCATAAATGAATAATAAAACTAATTAAAGACATGATTTCCTCGACAGAAGTGATTAGCATGCTAGCTGCTAGCGGCGCTACTGAATGGAACTCAATTTACTGAATGAAAAATAACGTGATTTAATTGTTAATTTTATGAGTAGTGTTTAAATAAAAAACAATAATTAATAAACGACAATGTAAATTATGATAATTTTATAATATTCAACTCTTCGGTGATGCTGCAGGAAAACAAAAATAAAAAGCTAAGAAGTTAGGACGTATCCCAAACCCACGTCTTCTTCCCTACCTATGTAGCCTACCTAGGGAATAGGAAAGACCAAAGACCCAAAGCAATCTAGTGCCCTAGATATAAGAAATGGGTGATTTGAGATTCCGCCCATGTTGAAGGCCGCACAAAGAAAGCCGCCGATCAAGGCGCTATTTTCCTTCCCGCCCCTTTTCCTTCCTCTTCTTACCACTTCGATATTTTTGAAGCCGGTGAGAACGAGGTTTTTCAGGAGCTCGCAGCCGATACCGCCCGCTCCGACAACCAGCACCCGGCAGGAGGAGACCGAGTCGGCGAGCTCTTTACGCAGCGGTCCGTCCATTTGCACCTCCATGACTTTCTTCAGCTTGACTTCGGCTCTTTTTTTTCCCCCCTTGACGCGTGCGGCAAGTCGACGGAACTGCTACGTCCTACCCGTATTCCGTTCGCCCCACCCACTTGTGCGGTGATTGGTTAGAAAGGTCACCGTGACGAGTACGCATCCAATTGGACGGTTGTCCTTCTTCCTTTTTTTTTTCTTTTAAAATAATATTTTTAAGCGAGTATATAAAAAAGTACACATTCTGCTCGCTTAATATTATTAAAAATCTCCGTACGCGTAAATATCTTTTTAATATTTTAATTTGCGCCAGCCAATCACATTTAAGCGTCACTCAGTAGGCCCCGCCCACTTTCCTCCCTCCTGTCTCCCAGCAACAGGATAGACTTTGTAATATATAAGAAATAGAGAACTGCTGTTGTTCAAATGTACCACCAGGTGGCGCTCAAATAAACACCAAAACTCTATATGCATCACACAATTAAACCAAAAACCTTTGTTGGCGCCATCTGCTGGACACAATGATGTAGTGCATTCATTAATTCGTTTTATTGAAATGTAATAAATGTAATGAAAAAAAAAGCTTATTACATTTTTATAATCCCTAATTTAATGATATAAACAGTAGATTCTTGTCTTAGTGTATTGTGTATTCTAAAACAAGGATATACTGTTTATTATGACTGCAAAGTTCATCTTTCATTCAGGATGAATCCAAACTGTTACCACAAAGCTCAAGGCACTCATTTGTACCTGATGTCTTTAGATGCGCTCAAATAAAATCTTGCATTCACTTGAACTTGGAAACCCAAACTTGTTCCAGCATGGCAATGCTCCTGTGCACAAAGTGAGCTCCTTGAAGATCTGGTTTACATGCTTTGGAGAGGAAGATATTGAGGTTCCTGCTATAGATCCCTATTGAACACCTTTAGGATGAATGTGAATGCTGACTGCACCCCAGGTCTTCTCACCTACATCAGTACCTGCCTTTCATAATACACTTGTGGCTAATGAACACAAATATCCATAAGCACACAACAAAATCTAGTGGAACATCTTCCCAGAAGAGTGGAGGGAATAAGAAGAGCAAATTTTGACTAAATGTGGAGTCCAATGTTTTAAAATCACATACCGTACTAATGACTAGGTGTCCCAATACTTTTGGAAATATAGTGTATATTTAAATATATTAAATACAATAACTATATTATATATAGTATATTATATTAAATACAATAACTAGGTCAGTCACATCAAGATTAAAATCTCTTCTACAAACAAGTTCTGGTGCAGGAAACAGCACAAGATTCACCACACTGCGGTTTCAGACTCGGAGCAAAACACAGACCAATAAAACATCTGTAACATCAGTGCAAATGCGTTTCATCATTTATTCCATATTTGATATTTTCAGTGATTTTGATGGTTAAATAGTCGACATTAATCTAAAACCTTTAGGTCAGAATGTGGAAGTCGCACGTGCAGATGAAATGGGATTTGATAAGAGAAGCCAGGAAGCAGTGAGTGAATGTTCTCGAAGCTGCACAGATCTTCATAAGAATAACAACAATGCACATTGTGTTTTTTTTTAGAGCTGTCACAGGGACATTGTTTGCACCTCATCGTTCTGTTCAGTTTTATTTTATTTGTATACAATATTCATTGTCCCAAAGCAGCTTTATAGAATACATCAGTTGATTCAAAAATCTAATTTGTTCATCCAGAAGAGCGATTGAGTGGAACGCTGCGGAGAACTGAAGAAGAAACCTTGAGAGGAACCAGACTCAGAATTAGTTGTCATCATCAACATCATCATCATCATCATCATCATCATCATCATCATCAACATCATCATCATTAACATCATCACCATCATCATCATCATCACCATCAGCAACATCATCATCATCATCATCATCATCATCAACATCATCACCATCATTATCATCATCACCATCATCATCATCATCATCATCAGCAACATCATCATCATCATCATCACCATCAACATCATCATCATCATCATCATCATCATCATCACCATCATCATTAACATCATCATTAACATTATCATCATCATCATCATCACCTTCATCATCATCACCTTCATCATCATCATCATCATCATCATCATCATCATCATCTTCATCATCATCATCAACATCATCATCATCATCATCACCTTCATCATCATCATCATCATCATCATCAACATCATCATCAACATCATCATCATCATCATCATCACCACCATCATCATCATCATTACCATCAGCAACATCATCATCATCATCATCACCATCAACATCATCATCATCATCATCATCATCATCATCATCATCACCATCATCATCATCATTAACATCATCATCATCATCATCATCATCATCATCACCTTCATCATCATCATCATCATCATCATCATCAACATCATCATCAACATCATCATCAACATCACCATCATCATCATCATCAACATCATCATCATCACCATCATCAACATCATCATCATCACCTTCATCATCATCATCATCAACATCATCACCTTCATCATCATCATCATCAACATCATCATCACCATCATCATCATCATCACCATCAACATCATCATCATCATCATCAACATCATCATCAACATCATCACCACCATCATCATCATCATTACCATCAGCAACATCATCATCATCATCACCATCACCATCAACATCATCATCATCATCATCATCACCATCATCATTAACATCATCATCATCACCACCATCATCATTATCATTACCATCAGCAACATCAACATCATCATCATCACCATCATCAACATCATCATTATAATACAGAATTCCTTTAGGCTCTATATAATTAATTAATTTGAATTAGAATATTGAAATATTAACTCTAATGTTAATAACCTACTGGATGGCAGCTGATTTTCCTCCACAGACCTCCGAGGTTCAACACACTGCACATGGAGCAGTCAGAAAAATATAATATAATATAATATAATATAATATAATATAATAGAATAGAATAGAATAGAATAGAATATATACCTTTATTCGTCCCACAGTGGAGAAATTTCTGTGTTACAGCAGCAAAGAAAAGAAATGTGCAAATATGTAAAAAGTAGAGATATAATACAGTATATACATCACAGTGTATAAATACAAAAGAAAAAGAGGCCACATATAAAGTAGTTAAACTTCTAAACATATTGCTCACAGGTAATATTGCACGGTTTAAATTAGTGTTATTGCACAAAACGTTGTTATTGTTATTGTGGAGTTTTGACACTGGACCTCCTGGAATGTTTAAAGGCTCTGGAATGGAGAAGCTGATGCTGGATCTGTGATGATCACAAATGTTGATCACAGCTGTGCTCAGTAGCTCCTAGTTTTATAACCATAAAGACTGTATAAGATTGTAGAAAGATCATCACTCATAATCTTATACTCCAGTGCTCATGTTAGTTCTCACTCTCCAGTGTTCTGTATTGTTGAAAGATTTATGATCAAACTCTTGATGTCACCCAAATGAGGATGAGGGTACCCTTTTGAGTCTGGTTCCTCTCAAGGTTTCTTCCTCATAACATCTAAGGGAGTTTTTCCTTCACCACAGTCACCACAGCTGCTCATCATCAGGGATAAACACACATCATTCACTTTAACTCCTAAATTTTGTAAAGCTGCTTTGAGACTGTCTGTTGTGAAAAGCGCAATAGAAATAAACTTGACTTTACAATGACTTGACTTATTATTGCACAGTTAAAAACTCTATCCGGCACCGCCCTGTCCCGGCCCCCTCAGATCTGGTCCGTTAACCCTGCCATTCTCGATGCTTCAGCTCTCTCCTTGTTCTCCACCCGGCATCGTTGTGGTCCAGGAGATTTACATTTACATTTGCGGCATTTATCAGACGCCCTTATCCAGAGCGACATATAAAAGTGCTTTGAGTCTCTAGTAATGAATAAATCTACACTGGTACGCAAGATTACAAACTTAATATAAATATAACTCTTGAATTCTACAAAGCAAACTTGGAAAGTGCTAATTTATGTATTTCAGGAAGAGGTAGGTATTCAATCGTCACTTGAAGATAGTCAGGGACTCTGCTGTATGGACATCTAGGGGAAGTTCATTCCACCACCTTGGTGCCAGAACAGAGAAGAGCCATGAAGTATACTTACCTCTCGTTCTGAGAGAAGGTGGCCACCCCTCGCCACCCCTAGAGCCATCTCAGGGCGCTGCCCCGGCTCTAGGCACACCAGAGGTCTCGAGACTGATACCCCTAACTTTCTGGTATCTTGAAAAGATCTAAAGGATGTGTACTTTCTTGTATACATCCTACCTTCTCACAGGATCTTCCTGAGGTTTGCTTTCGGGGCCGAAGATTACCAATACTGGGTTCTCCCGTTTGGCCTTGCCCTTTGCCCATTTTGTCAAGGTACAGACCTTCACAAAATGTGTGGATGTGGCTCTGGTTTCCCTGAGGTCTTAGAGCATCCGCATCCTCAACTACATAGACGATTGGTTGATCCTATCTCAATCAGAGCAGTTGGTGGTCCAGAGTCGAGATGTCGTTCTTGCCCACATGAAAGCGCTGGGGTTTGAATGCCGGGAAGAGTTTGCTTTCTCCATTACAGAGAAACATCTATCTCAGTGTCATATGGTATTTGACTACTTTGGGCACACAGCTTTCCCCTGCCCGCATTGTGGCCGTCCTTAAGGCCATCAGGAAGGTCATAGAAGGGCAGCCTCTCACTGTCAAGCAGTTCCAAAAACTGCTAGGGCTTATGGCAGCTGCGTCCAGTGTGATTCCACTTGGCCTGCTGTACATGAGACCCCTTCAGGACCCATGGGTTCTCACGGAGGGGCAACCCCCTCCGCACCATCAAGGTTATGCAGCGATGCCTACGTGCCTTAGATGTTTGGAGAGATCCTCGGTTTCTATCTCTAGGCTCCATGCTGGGAGTCTCCGGTCGTCACTTAACGCTAATGACAGATGTGTCCCTCACGCTCACAGCCCTCACAGCTTTGTAGAATAGAATAGAGTTGAATTGAGTAGAATAGAATAGTGTTGAAGTGTAAAATGGAGTAGAGTAGAATTAAAAAGAGTAGAATAGAGCAGAGCAGATTTGAGAAGAATGGAATAGAGTTGAATAAAATAGAATAGGATAAATGGGGAGGGTTGCGTTACGAAGGGCATCCAGCGTAAAAACATGTGTCAAATCAAAACATGCGGATGATCGCTGTGGCGCCCCCTAATGGGAGAAGCCGAAAGAAAAGTAAGTAGTACTAAGAAGTCCTGCTTGGGGTAAAAAAAAAAAATCTGGCAAACCTGCTTACCAGACCTGACTACAGTACCTGCTCCATGGAACTCAGGTTTTCTATGGTGAGATAAAAACTTCCTCATGTTTGTTGTTACCATGGAAACAAAAACATACTTATATGTAAACTAAATTGACACATTCTGACCAATCAGAATCCAGAATCACAATGAACTTTTTTTTGGCTTCTCCCATTAGGGGTCGCCACAGCGGATCATCCATATTCATGATCCACATGTTTTTGCGCTGAATGCTCTTCCTAACGCAACCCTCCCCATTTATCCAGTCTTGGGACCGGCACTAATAGTGCTCTGGCTTGTGCAACCCTAATGGCTTGAGTTGGTTGCCTGACCGGGGATCGAACCCAGGCTGCAGCGGTGAGAGCACTGCATCCTCACCACTAGACCACCAGGGAACCTAGAATTCTGCATCACAATGGTATTAAGTAAAGAATTTGTTATCAGTTGTGCATATTTAATAAATATACACAATATTTACGAAAGTTTGTGGACACCTGATTCTAAGATTCCACATTCAGTCATTTTTTGCTTTTATAGTAACCTTCACTCTTCTGGGAAGAAGTTCCACCGAATTTTGTTGGAGATTTGTGGAGATTCATTCAGTCACGCTAGTATTAGTAAAGTCAGGTAGTGATGTAGATGAGAAGGTGAGGAGGTTCCTCGGGTGCAGTCAGCGTTCATATTCATCCCAAAGGTATTTAATAGGGTTGAGGTCTATAGCAGGAGATCTTCCACTTACATGCATGTAAAGCAGATCTTCATGGAACAGGTTTGGGTCTCTTAGTTAAAGTTCCTATACAATTGTGTGCCTCCTACTCTGTGGGTACAGTCTGATGAAGAACCACAGGTAATTAGAGAAGTCATGTTTCCTGAAACTTTGTTTATATTGTCCATGTGTAATGTATTGATACTACGTACATGATTCAATACCCACTAGTCTTATTTAATGAATGTACCCTGTAATTCTGTGGTGTTTGTCTGCTATGTACCTTTCCATTTATCAGAACTTCCACGAAACTGTCATTTGCATAACTATAGATCCTCCATGAGATATAGTATAAGGCATGAGGTGAAAGTGTAAGCTGTGTCTTCTGGGGGGGGATGAGTTCCACAAGTGACCTCGTTACATTTTACTAATCAATAGTCCCGACTCAAGACAGAAGTTGTCTCACAACTTTCTTGGCATGACATCTTGAGAACATTTTTTTTTTGTTCTCAAGAAAAATGACGTGGACATTTTGATCCACGCATGGGTGGTTCGATGTACTAAAAAAGCACGTAAACATCTTATGTAGCAATGCGAAGGCGGACTGATAGCATCTCTGAGGGGTTGATAATAACCAAGTTGCTATGCCTTCTGCAGCGACGATAAGCAGGAAAGGAAACCACAGATGTCTCGCTAATGCATGCTCAGTCTACAAATACTGCTGCACTCATTTCAAAGTTTAAAGCCAGTAGGGGACTGAATCCTGATTAATTATGTTGTAAAACACACAAGTGGGGCAGAATACAAATAAAAATTAGAGTTAAACTCTGAGAAATTTGTCACAAAAAAAAAAAACCCTTTACGCCAATATTCCCAGCTACGTCCTGATTTCTGATCATGCAATCGGCTGCATTCACATTCATGGCATTTGGCAGACGCTCATATCCAGAACAAATTACAATTATCAAATCATTTATACAACTTGTGCAGTTGAAGGTTAGGGCCTCACCCAAGGGCCCGGCAGTAGCAGCTTGGTGGTCATGGGGTTTGAACTCAGAACCTTCTGATTAGAAGTCCACCACTTCAATCTCTAAACTATGTGATTACTAAACCACTGTATATTATATAAATATATCTACCGAATTGATACAATTGGTGTACATGCGTTTTTTTAAATATAGCATTAGGGACAATGCAAACTCAATATTCGTGGAAACCCCCAACACCCCCCCACATCCCCCTGCACATCCTCCGATCCCCCCCACAAGAAATACCTGACGAATGCTTGACTCATTTGTTCTGTTCTAATTTTGTCATTTGATGTGGTTCAGCTGCGTAGGCGTTTTTGAAGATTTGAATTTGCTGTGAGATATTATTTGTTTCAGACATTCTTTCTATTCATATGTCTGATGAATGCAGTTGACTTTATATGCAAATATATAAAGCAGGATCCCAGTAAGATGTTTTTCCCCACCACATGAAGGATTATTAAATGTGACAGTGTGATTTTGACGCATCCTCTAAATGTAAACTCTTTGTTTTAGAACATGAGCTTGAACATTCCAAAATGATGTATTGTTTATGTCCAATGTTTGGCCAATTTATTTTATTTAGTTTTTTAATACAGCCTGAGACTGGCTCACTTTTCTCCCACAGACAGCTCGCTGGTCTTTCTGTTGGTTTATCTATTTTTTTTTTAACAACAAACACAGTCTTCTCATGTGAAACCCAGGACTCAAACCAAGAGTAGAATTTCAGACAGATTTCTTTCAGAAACATCTGTCAGTCACAAAGGTATTTTTGAAGTTTTGAAATGGTTGGTATGTAGTGTGTTCTAAATTTTACAGGTCTGGAGGTAAAGCTCAGGAAATAAGAGCTGAAATTGTAGACCTTGTTGTCTTATATTTACGTTTAGGTCAAACCTACATATATTTCTTGTACCAAAGAACCGTCTTTGCTGTTCTGGTTTCTGAAATCCTTAGCGATGCTGAACTTACGTGGCTGTGTCTATTTACACAATCCAATGCTCAGATAATTTCTCGTTGGTTGATTTTGTGTTCTTTTCACCTCATTTCCAGCCAAAAATAAACAAAGACTGTTATTCCAAAAATTAGATAAAAAGCGACATGGCTTTTTTTTACAGTGGGAAATGTGGGTTTCTTTCTACAGACATTCTGAGGTTTAGAAGTTTCCGTCACGCTTAATTATATCAAGGCAATTCTGTTTTAATCAAAGTTTTTTTTTTATCTGGTTTGGTGGGCAGAACGTGTAAAAGTGATTCTAACCACATGAAGCACCCTGGTAAGGGTTTTCATTGCATTTGCACAAAGCAATCAATTGATCATTTCCATAAGCTTTCAGCAGCCACCAAAGTCTGATAATAATTCTTATAAGTGTTGAATATTTAAAGAGCCAGCACCAGTCCTGCTCATTCCTTTTCCCAACACTGGTGTGTCCTTTACAGGGGTTGTGCATGGATCTGCTTCTAAAATCTGCCTGGGGATACGAGTTGAAGCTACTGATCGTGGTCTATGCCACTTGGTACCCCGAAGCACCTTATCTCTTGGTGCCCTTATCCAGAGTGATCTTATTCATTCAACTAAGCAGTTGAGGATTAAGGGCCATGCTCAAGGGCCCAGCAGTGGCAGCAGGATTGAACTTAAAACCATCTGATCAGAGGTCCAACATCTTTCCCACTGAACTACCCCCTCTCCCTTTAGAATAAATGATACCTATCCATTTACACTTCTGGCATTTAGAAGACGCCTTATCCACCTACATTTATATCTCCTTCATAGAATTGAGCAGCTATGGGTTTAAGGGCTTTTCTCAGTCCATTGCCTTAAACACTAAGCTACCACCTCCCCCAAACAAATGTGGGTCTTCTAAACTAAACACATAAACAAATAAGGTTGCTTATGTCAACCTAGAACCTTACAAAAGGGTAGTGGAAGGTAGGAAGACCATTTATACCATCTGACGGAGGTCCTGAATGAACTTTGACTGGACTAACAGCAAATCCACAAAAGTGTCATAATGGGCCGACCAGGTACAAACAAGTTTTCATGGTTGGCAGTGCACAACAAAAAGTTTGTTCCTTACTTCTCTTTTTTGCCCTCCCACCTCTCAGACCAAAATAAAGGACAGTCATTCTGGGTACGGATCCCATATTACAACTGTAACTGCATCATGCACAAGGGTGTTTCAGAGACTCTAAATAATAATAATAATAAGCTTTTTTTCCCCTCCAGAACCTGGTGCTACATTAAACAACACAGAGCTACATAACAGAACACAGAACTACAACACACAACATAAAGCTACATACAGAACACAAAGCTACATAACACAACATAAAGCTACATAACAGAACACAGAGCTACAACTCTTGGTGATAAAGCTGGTGTTGAATGACCAGGTGAAGTTCTCCCCCAGATGTATACCAAGAAATTTGGTGCTCTTGACGTTCTCCATGGAGGATCCATCAATGTTCAGTGGAGTATGGCCGCTCTGTGTTCTCCTGAAGTCAACAACCATCTGGTTGTTCGCTCTACACCAGGCTGTTAACTGTTCCACCTCCTCTCTGTATGCTGACTTATCGTTCTTGCTGATGAGACCACCACGGTCGTGGTCGTGGTGGACGTGATTCGAGCTGTGCATTGCTACACAGTCATGAGTCAGCAGAATGAACAGCAGTGGGCTGAGCACACAGCCCTCAGGGGCTCCAGTCCTCAGTGTGGTGGTGCTGGAGATGCTGTTCCCGATTCGGACTGACTGAGGTCTCCCAGTCAGGAAGTCCAGGATCCAGTTGCAGAGGGAGATGTTCAGGCCCAGTAGACTCAGCTTCTCAATCAGGTGCTGAAGGATGATTGTGTTAACTGCTGAACTGAAGTCTATGAAAGTCCTTATTGTCCAGGTGGGTGAGGGTCAGATGGAGGGTTGTGGCAACGGCATTGTCCGTGGAACGGTTTGGACAATACGCAAACGGCATGGGGTCCAGTGAGGGTGGAACCTGTGTCTTGATGTGCCTCATGACAAACCTCTTGAAGCACTTCATCACGATGGGTGTGAGTGTGAGGTGACGATAGTCATTGAATCATTAGACTGTATTCTTCTTACGGGGACGTTGGTCGTCGTCTTGAGGCATAGCGCTGCTCAGGGAGATATTAAAGATGTCGGTGAATACATTCTCTAGCTGTTCTGCACATTCCCTGAACACTCTGCTAGTTGTCTGGTCCAGCAGACTTCAGTGGGTTAACTCTACATAGAGTTTTCCTCACTTTAGCTGTGGATAGGCAGAGCACCTGCTCAGTGGGAGGAGGGAGTTTGTTAGTTAGGATAAACCTGACTGCCACTAAACAACGATATGTTAGAATTAGAAGCTCTGATTGTAAATTACTTGCTGCTGAAATGTCTCCAGTAAACATTCCATCCTGGTCATAGACCATACCACTACACTGAACATATGATTCTATTCTATTCTATTCTATTCTATTCTATTCTATTCTACAAACCCAATTCCTAAAAAGTTGGGAAGCTGTGCAAAATGTAAATAATAACAGAATGCGATGATTTGCAATTCTCATAAAGCCCTATTTTATTCGCAATATAACGTAGTAAAAATCAAATGTTTAAGCAGAAGAATATGCACATTTTAAATGAAAAAATAAGGTCCTTTTTAAGTTTGATGGCTGCAAAGCATCTAAAAAAAAGAAAAAAATAGGGAAAAAAGTAAATGTTTTAAAAATGAAACACTTTTCTGAGGTTATTTGGACAGTATGATGATTGGGAATACAGTAAATAGTGTCTTATAGAGACTTTCAGGTGTAAAGATGGGCAGAGCTTCACCAGTTTGTGAAAGACTGTGTCTACAAATATAAAATAAAAAAATATAAAATATATGAAGATATGTGTGAAAATATGTGTATATACAGTAGATGTGTATGACAGTTAAACAGTAAAATTTAAGGTGATTAACGTGATTGTCCTTAAAGTGACCGTGTGCAGTGTGGTGTGGTATAAAGTGGCACTGTGCTGTGCAGAGTTAAAGTGATAGTCCAGAGATTAAAGTGTCAGAAAAAAGTTGTGCAGAAAAAGAAGATGGAGAGAGAGGTCCAGTACAAGATCCTGGGTGTTTCCTGGTTTAAACTGCAAATGGTCTGCGTTAAGAAGCTCCTCCGCATTCTCACTGTGCTCCCGGAAGCATTTCCCTGAACTTAACAAAGAAAAGAGTCCACTGTTTGGATGGGTGAGGTCCTTCATAATCTTCCTGGCCCTGGTCCTGGCCCTGCTTGCGGTAGATGTCCTGCAGGTCAGGGAGCTCGGTGTGGATGGTACAGTCAGCTGACCGCACAACCCTCTGGAGTGCTTGCCTGTCCTGATGCTACCTGTCAGGGCGCTCTCAATGGTGCAGGTGTAGAAAGTCTTCTACAGGAGACCGCTCCTGCTTCGTGCTGAAGTCCACTATCAACTCCTTAGTCTTACTGACATTCAGGAGAAGGTTGTTCTCCTGGCACCATCTCTCCAGGTTTGTAACCTCCTGTAGGTAGGCCATCTCATTGTTGTTGGAGATCAGGCCCACCACAACAGTGTCGTCAGCAAACTTGATGGTGTTGGAGTTGGAAGTGGCATTTGTTGCTCTAAAACTTATATATGCTGTTGAGCATAGATGGAGTCTTTCCAGATGTGCAAGATGCTCCAAACTTGATTTCTGTAAAGCTGCTTTGAGACAATGTCTGTTGTGAAAAGCGCTATAGAAATGACTTGACTTGACTTGACAGTACGTCTTCTGGAATAAAGAGGAGAGGGATCTTCTGGCATGTAATCAGCGCTCAGTTTAAAAAGTTGCATCTCTGATGGTATGGGAGAGCATTAATGCCTGTGGAATGGGCAACTTGCACATCTGGAAAGACTCCAGCTATGCTTAACAGCATATATAAGTTTTAAAGCAACAAATACTTCCGTTGAGAAAATGTCTTTTTTCAGAGGCGGACATATTTTATCAGGACAACGTGACCAGCAAACTGCATCTATTATAATAGCTGACTTCATAGTAGGAGAGTCCGTGTGCTGAACTGGCCTGCCTACAATCTAGACGTTTCACCATCGTCCTAGAGATGCCTGTACGGTACAGTTTGTTGTTCGATATTCTCAGGCTATACGTTAAAATTTAGCTTACATTGAAGTGTGTATAGATTCATATATTTAATTCTTAAACCGTATATATTACTAATGATCTTTGTTCCTTTGCACAAGCTGAATCAAAAGTATGAGAAATGGATCATTTGCCCTATTTTTTTTTTATCTTTCAGATCAATCTTGATAACAGATTTTAAGCAGGACGAGTGAAGGAAGTGGTAAAGGGGTGTATATTGGGGGTGGGGGAAACCTTACACTGAACAAACGTGTATAAAATGAGACAATTAAACCTGTATCAAGGTAAGTAGATATTGGAGAAAGAAGAGACAAGAGTTTTTTTTTTACACCTCCAGAGAACATGAAGATAAGTCTGAGTCAGTCATTTCTGCTCCTGGGCTTCGTCCTAATAGTGGCGCTTTACTCAGATGCTCAGCGTGAGTTTATTATTGTACAATATTTTATATATATATTTATTTGTAGTTATTAGGTGCGTGTATAATAAAACAATTATTATTCATTAATATGTTATACTTTTTTATTTCATTTTATTTATTATATTATTATACATTTATTAAAATGTTTATTATTGATCATTTTATATATATTTTTTTATAATATAATAAGTATTGTTTTTTTATCTTTTAAAAGATTAAAAGATACATTTCTTATAGCAGCACAGAAGTTTAACAAAAATACATTAACATCATAAAATGTTCCATAAAACGTTATAATAAGGATTTTATATGATTAAAAAAAAATGTATTCTAGTGGACTAAAGAAAAGCTCTTGTCTCTTGCTCGGCTTCAGCTCTTGGAGCCGTCCCGCAGGCTGAGGGCTGCTGTTTTTCCTTTTTTAAAGGAAAGATTCCATCCAAATTTATCATGCAGGTTAAGAGGACAAGTTCTCACTGTTCCCTGGAAGGCTTCATGTGAGTATCTGGCAATTTTAAGTTGATGTGAAACAGTAAACTGAAATCTATTTATAGATGAAAGAAGACTGAATGAGATTGTGTTGGTGTGTGTTTCAGTGTTACTACTCCAAAGTTCCCCAGCCTGTGTGTTCGTGAAGTCTCCATCAATGTCAAAGAGACATCTTAAGCTTGCTACTGAGATGCAACAACACACACACACACACACACACACACACACACACACACACACACACACACACACACACACAAAGCCTAATAAACTCCATGCTTTTATTCACTGCATAGCGTTGATTAAACATTTGTTTTAAAGCTTTTGGATGTTACTGACACTTATTGTAATGCAAATTCAAATAAAAATGATCAACACACCACTGAGTCAATTCACTGCAGTAATATTCTTGTGATTTGAAAAAATAATCAAATTGTTTTTTTTTACAAAATTATTTTAAGCTAAAAGTCAAAATTTGATTTATAGCAAGAGCAGCTATTGGTGGGGGTTGGGGTAGTAGCTTAGTATTTAAGGCATTAGACTTTGCATCCGAAGTTTTTCGAGTTCATTCCAAGTCACACTGAGCTGCCATTCCTGGGCCCCTGTGCAAGGCCCTTAACCCCATAGCTGCTCATTTGTATAAGTGATATAAAAATATAAGTCGCTTTGGTTAAGAGCATCTGCCTACATTTAGATAAATGTAAATAAATGTCTAATCATGAGCAACTAAAAAGTCATGCAAGCTAAATACTTGCCTTTTGATACTTGCCTTTTGAGTATCGCGATATGTTGTTAGTCGATCGTTTCTCAAAAACAAATCTCAAGATTCGTGGCAGTTGTTTCGTTTTGAGTCCCGACCGCTAGATAGATAGGAGTCTTCTTATCTCTTACACAGTAACAGGAAACACTAGCTTAAGTGCACGCCACTCATTTTAGCTTTTATATCCATCTGTTTCTGCAGGCGCTGCCGTAAAAACGTAATAGCAGCGTTGATTGATTTGCGCCGATGGCAATATGTTTCGTTTATGTTCGGTTTGTTTATTAGCTGGAAAAATCTTATTAAAATGCCTTTTTAATGATCTTTAATAAGCTCGGAAACTACATGTATTGTTCGTGCTTGCACTTATAATTGTGGCCTAAAGTTAGAGTGTGGACTGCATTGGAGCTTTTAGACGTAAAATAATAGTTAGCACTAAGATCATGCTTCAACTACTAGCCTAATGCTAATGCTACTACTACTAATATAATACAATCATCATCATCATCATCAATCCCGCTCCATATTAGGTGTTCTTAATGCCTTTGTGCATATGTTTGAAAAAGTTATAAAAAGATGATCATGTACAATGATACTAACTGTGTTTATGTATTGCAAAACAATATGTAAAAAGGGTACGGCACAATATGTGTAGAGAATGAGGGGTATAAAAAAATACAATATGTAATATGTACATTTTCTGTAGAATTTTACGGAAGTTATGTACAGTGTATATACAGTATCACAAACCCTGTTTCGTGATATTTATCTTATCAGCAGATTCATGCCAATACACAGCTTAACTGGTTAGTGGATTGTGGGGACCTGACACAAAAACAGTGTTTTTTGCCAAGAAGGCAAAAACATTAGAGGTAAAAGCAATCATCATATCACAATCAAAATAAAAACGTGTTATTTAACCACACAAACATTTTGTAATGTTCAGATAAAACAAGATGGTACTTTTGCTATTTTCTTCTAGATGAACATTGATCAAAGATCTAATAAGCGGAGGATGTGGTGAGTAAGTGTGGTGCAGCGGACGAGAGATTAAATCTACTTTTAGATAAACTTTTGTATAAAAAGTGCCATAAACTCCGATTCAAGCCAATTAGATGTTATAGAGAAGAGAAGAGTTTCTCGCACTCCTCCTGAGAACATTGAAAATGAGTCGTGTCTTTCTGGTCCTGGGCTTCATCCTGATCATGGCGCTCTACTCAGAGGCTAAACGTGAGTTTCTTACACACAAACAATATTTATATAAAGTATGCGATGTTGGATAGTATAATTAGGTATGCATTGGATAAAGGCTTGTGGACACCTGAGCAAGTTTCATATGCAGTTTTTGAACATTTAGTTTCCTAAATGTTTTCTAAATTTAGTTTCCTCCATTTGTGGAGATTTGTGGTCTTTCAACAACAAGTGTGTAAGTAAAGTTAGGTACTGATGTAGATGAGGTGAGGAGGCCTCGGGTGCAGTCAGTAATTATGCTTCATGGAGCTGGATTTGTGCACAGGAGAATTGTCCTGCTGGAAAAGCTTTGGGTGTCTTAGTTCAAGTGACGGAAACTTTTATTGAACTTCATCCAATAACGTCCTACTTAATTGTCTGCCTCCAACTTTGTGTAATACTTTTGGAAAGAACCAACACTTTTAGCTATATGGTCTTTGTAAATTCCCCAGGTATTTCATCTCCATGGGTGGAGGTGTTGCAGTCTCATTACTGCCCTCATCAAGTCTCATTGTGTCCAGTCAACATTTTAACACTAACCCACTATTTGAGATCTGTATATTCATGTATATACATGTATTTTATAATAATTTAACAGCTGTAACCTATATAAGTTTGTTAATACAATATATAGTAAAATATTAATGTTGCAATTACTCGGATCCTGATACATGGTTTTGTGTCTAGACCAGTTTGTCCTGTGCTTTACCTTGACCTTGACTTTATTAAACTATATAATAAAGGTAATACTACCTTTATTAATTTACTTTTTTTACCTGTGATTGCATCCTGATGTGTTGTGTATGTGAAAAATAGAAATAAGATTTAAATTGTAGTAATAATAATAATAATAATAATAATAATAATAATATGAGGATTAGTTTTATGAACTGAAAAATAAAATATAATTTTCTGCACAATTATTGTATCTGTATTTCTGTTTGACTTAAACACCTCCTTGTCCTCACACAGCTGAAAGTATTGAAGCTGAGGGCTGCTGTTTCAAGTTTTTCGAAAGCAAAATTCCTCCTTCAAGCATCAAGGAGGTGAAAAAGACCGGCTCGCACTGTCCACAGCAAGGCTTCATGTGAGTCCCTGACAGTTACACACGGAGTTCTAATTTAACATATAATTATATAGAATAAAGAAACCCTGAAAGATGAGATGTGAGTTGATGAGTGTGTTCTGCTTGTGTGTGTTTCAGTGTCACTACTAACCGGTTCTCTGGCATGTGTGTTCGTCAAGTCAGCGTAAACTGAAAAGCTGAACTTTCAAGCTGCAACTGAGCTGCGGCACACACACACACACACACACACACACACACACACACACACACACACACACACACACGCAGCTTATTCATATATTCATCACATTCCACTTTTATCAGCAATTTATTATGAATATTATGGATGCAATCATTGTTTAAGGCAAATAAATAAATAAATAAAGGCTTCAAATAAAGTTAGGAGTGAACTGCAACATCATTGTGCAACGTCTCTCTCTCTCTCTCTCTCTCTCTCTCTCTCTCTCTCTCTCTCTCTCTCTCTCTCTCTCTTTTGGGCAATCACAGTAAAAAACTATTCCTCTCTGGCCTCTCAGAGTTCTTGCATGCAGAATAATCATGACAGCACTTTCAATATGAGTGTATAATCGCGCCCGGTGATGCCGTGTGGGTATCAGATCAGATCAGATCGGAATAAAATGTGGTCAGCTGGTTTCACACGTTTCAGGGGAAGCACATTTTAGCCTTCGCCCTCGCACGTGGCTGTTGTGTAATGTGGAGAGTGGGATGGCGGTCGAGTGTCTAATTTGAAAACAAATCTGTAGAAAAACAATAATAGTTGCTGTTGTGTGCACTGATATGCAGCACAGGTAAATACACACAGGACTGGATTTTAAAACATTGGAAGCAGAACAGTATTTTGTAAGAAACGCAGCCCGATTTTATAAAACGTAAAAATATAATCCGAATATTTGATAAACTTCCATCACACACTTTATTTGACTACAGTAAAACGTATTGGCATACGATCTTTTATCTATTATCTGAAGGTTCATTGGCAACTACGGCAAAAACGTAAAAAAACAACGCTAATGAAGTTAAAACTGATTTAAACCAGAGTGAAGAGAACGTGAAGTTCTTACGTTCTTCACGAACGACCATCAGCTCGACACACACGTTTCTTACTGATAATTAGATAACGTCTGTAAAAGCAGACGCTGGTTTCATGGACGTTTGGCCTATTCAACATGCATTTCGTGTTTATTTGGTAAATGGAGCAGTTACTTATCTTTTAGATAGATCTTGATAATAGATCTTCAGCAGATGTCTTCTTACTGAAGGATGTGGTAAGTACAGGGGTGGGGGGAAAACTCCCTTCATATAAAGGTTTGTATAAAAAGAGACAGTAAAAAAGAAAAAAAAGATGAAATCAATTCAGATCTGAAAAAGAGAAGAAAAGAGAAACACCTCCTGAGAACATGACTAGACGTGTGTTTCTGGTCCTGGGCTTCATCCTGATCGTGACGTTCTACTCTGATGCTGCACGTAAGTTTATTACATGTATATAAAAACATATATGTTACCTATTTAGAAATTTAGACAGAAGTTTGTGGACACTTGACCATAAGATTGCTATGTTTTAAAAAAAAAATCCCATTCCACGTTTAGTTTCTGTCCATTGACTGTTATAATGAGCTTCACTCTCCTGGGAAGATGTTCCACTGGATTTTGTGGAGATTTGTGCTCATTTGGCCACAAGGGTGTTAATAAAGTCACGTATTGAAGGAGGTGAGAAGGTCCGGGGTGCAGTCAGCGTTCACATTCATTATATTCAATAAGGTTTGGAGCTCTGTAGCAGGAGATCTTCCACTCCAACCCATGTAAAGCAGATCTTCATAGAGCTGACTTTTAGCACATCGGCACAGTCCTGATGGAACAGGTTCGGGTCTCCTAGTTCAACTGAAGGGAAAATTTCATGCTTTAAAGACGTCATATACAATTGTGTGCCTCCAAATTTGTGCCAAGAACCAGATATGATGGAAAAAGTCAGGTGTCCCAATACTTTAATCCATTAAGTGTATTATAAATATACAAACAAGATACATATACAACTGAGGTTAGACATTTCTGAGTGGTGGATGATTCGCAGTTCGCTTAACTTATGGATAGGGTGCCAATAGTTTAGTCAAACCAGGAGCTCATTATACAGTCACAATGACTTATAGAATATTGATTTGTTAAACGGCTTTAACTTAAATAGTTACATTTTTCCTTTTCTTTTCTTTTCTTTACCTCTCTCTCTCTCTCTCTCTCTCTCTCTCTCTCTCTCTCTCTCTCTATATATATATATATATATATATATATATATATATATATATTTCAATGTATAATTATGCTTTTCCTTTTCCTGTATTAAATATATTTAATAATTATTATAATTATAATAATAATAATATGCAAATATGTATACAGAATAAAATACAATAAAGAACATATTTATGATTAAAAATGTAGCTTAAAATAAAAAATACTATTTTATTTATTAATATTTTTCTATCTATCTATCTATCTATCTATCTATCTATCTATCTATCTATCTATCTATCTATCTATCTATCTATCTATCTATCTATCTATCTATCTATCTATCGATTATTTTATATATAAATCATGCTTGTGCTGTATTAAATACATCTAATAATAATAATAATAATAATAATAATAATAATAGTGATGATAATTGTTTATTATTATTATTATTATTATTATTATTATTATTATTATTATTATTATTTATTTGGTGTGAAAGAGGCAGATGTAGAGAACAGGGGGGTATGGAGACGGATGATCCGCTCTGGCGCCCCCTAATCGAAGAAGAAAGAAGAAGAAGATTATTATTATTATTATTATTTATGGCTATTAGTAATAATTAGATGAATAAAAACAGACCTGAACTCCCCTGTACAGTACAGTACATTAGTAATGCAGTAATACAGTAATAGTAAGTGTTTCATTACTGTAACAAAAGAACTGAAAAACACTTAAATCATTGTGAGTTTCTGTTTGACTGATTCTCCTCTTTTCACTCAGCTGTCGCTGTCGCACCACCTACAGACTGCTGTTTCAGGTTTTTCATCGGAAAAATTCCTCGTCATCAAGTCCTGAGGGTGAAGCGGACAGACATGCGCTGTCCACAGCAAGGCTACGTGTGAGTATCTGACATCTGACAGTTACACACCGATTTATTTTTAATACAGAAAATTGTAATTTATTAAATATATCAATGACATGACAGTAATTACGTGTTCTGATGTGTGTGTGTGTGTGTGTGTGTGTGTGTGTGTGTGTGTTTATTTGTGTTTCAGTGTCACTACTCCTAAATTCCCTAACCTGTGTGTACGTGAAATCATCGTCAAACATAAACCTGCACCTTAATGCTGTGACACACACACACACACACACACACACACACACACACACACACACACACACACACACACACACACACACACACACACACACACAATGCAAAGTTATTGATGCTTAAATAAAGTTATAAACTCATGACTCATTAATAGAACATCTTTGAGAACGACACTAGTGACAACATATTGTATCATCTCTGGGTTTCGGTGCCCCTGAAAAAAAAGAAACGAAAAAAGAATTGAAAAAAAAGAAGGAAATGTGGTTGGTACACTGTTTCTGACTCAGTAGTGCCAGCTAAGCTTAAATGTGGTTTATAACTGTGCACTGTGATCAAAGCAGAATTGCACACACACACACACACACACACACACACACACACACACACACACACACACACACACACACACACAGTAACATGTTCCGATAGTGACATAAGCATTTACATAGTTGCTTTCATTCAGACTGACATTTTCGTGGCCTTGTTCTGGCTTTGAATTTCTTGAATTTCTATTAGATTTTTATTCTGATTAAACTTTTAAATGAAATGATGTATAGAATATTTATTTTGCATGTAAACACACGTACACTATATGGACAGTTTGTGGACACCCACACATAAAACTGATATGTATTTTTAAACATCCCGTCCCACACTGAGTCCCAGTTTGCTGTTATAAAAATCTCCACTCTTCTGCAAAGATGTTCTACTAGATTTTGGAGTGAGCTTGTGGAGATTCATTCATCCTCAAGAGTGTAGGCAAAGTCAGGTACTGATGTAGATGATGTGAGAAGGCCTGGGTCAGCTTTCACATTCATCCCAAAGGGTGGTCTTCCAAATGTAAAAAGTTTAAATCATTTAAAGACGTGTTTTATATTTGTGTGCACCCAATTACATGGCAGAAAATTGAAAAAGGAAGCTCATATGACTGGAAAAGAACAGGTGTCCTGATTCTTTTCTCCATGTAGTGATGATTTTGGGTAAAAAAGCTAAAAATAAAAAGATGAACAGGTTAAAATATCCATTAAAATTTAATCCAAACAAGTTTTTCTGCCTCGAATGCTGAGAATGGACCAGGAAAGTGATCTCAGTGATGGAACAAGAGAGGATTTTCCCCTAAACAGTAAAACAACAAGGCAGCGGCAGATCAGTGGTAAACACTCAGGGTTACTGATCCAAAGGTTTTGGAGGTTCAAGCTGCCACTTTTGTGCCCTTGAGCGAGGCCCTTAACCCTGGTGCTGACCCCAGATTCCTAACATCATTGGGATATGCAAAGAACGAATGTCACTGTGCTGTCATAATAAAAATGAAATGCCTATGTAGCATATCTCACTGGTTCCTGGTAAACCTACATCTATCCATACGGTAATGACCTTCAGAATCACTGGCGTACTCTAATACAGTGATTAGATCCAGATTCAGTATAAGGCCATTATAACGCACTCTTTCCGGCTATACACAAACCTGCTGGTGTTCTCCTGCCTGCTTCTTCTAGGTTTTGGTTCATTTCCTTTAATCTGTTAAGGAGGAAGATCTCACATCTGTCCAAACCCTGAGTCAGCAAATTAGCCATGGAGCACAAGTGTGTCTGTGTGTGTGTTTGTGTGTGTGTGTGTGTGTATGTGTGTGTGTTTTATACCTAGAAAATGAAGATGTAATCTTTTTTAGAAGTGTTCATCAGATTATTAGGAAAAAGTTAATTCTCTTTTACGACTCAGCAAAAGATCAAACAACATGCTTTGTGTAATACAGAGTAGGGGGTATTACAGTTATATAAGATATGAACATATATTTATTTCCCCTGTAATCCTGGAGAATGTGTATTGTATATAATAGTTTGGTTTGTAGAGATGATACACTTCAACTTCATTCCATTTATTGATTTTATTCCGAAAAGAAACATAAATTTTTTTTTATTCAAAAATGCGTTTGATTGTGAATTGTATAGTGGTACAAAAGGAAGGACATTATTTGTAGTTGACATCACAAACAAAACTTACACACACTTGGAACTGAATCATGCACCAAGATGGCGAATTTGTGACAAAATCAACCCCTCTTTCTTCTCCTCTTAATGGTGTGGCTCCTGAAGTGCTCCAAAAGTGTCAAAATCAACAGAGGTGTAAACCTGAAAATCATACTTGAGTAAATGTATAGATAGCTTACTCAAAAACGTATTCCTTTACAAGTTTAAAGTCACCAATTCCAATGCGATTTGAGTTTTTGACTCGTATTGAACGTAGACTCAAAAATGCACTAGTCCTCAACACCAAGGCAGGCGTCAGTGAAAAGCCAGAAACTGTTCATTTGTGAGGTTTTGCTTCATATAATACAAATCAAATGTCCACCTCAACACTCCATTAACCAACAACACAAAAGCAATGTTTCAAATCTTTGCAATGCTAAAAAGTGACATCAAATGACATCTACTAAAATTACATCATGGGGTCCTGGATCACTGAGTCGAATGGTGGGTCCCCAAATCAGGTGCTGCACAAAATAATTGTAGATGAAATGTGGTGGAGTAGAAAAGCACCATCCTTTGTTTGTAGAAGAACTGAGGAGTGGAATGACGATCTCTGTAGCATCCTCTGAAGCTTGGATCAACCTCTTATCAGAGTCAAGAGGCAAATTAAGGGGATGAACTATATGAAGTCGGAGGGTGGAGAGAAGATGATGATGGTTTTGCTGGACTGAGGGGGTGAACCTTACAGAATCTGAGGGATCTCTGGCCTGAGCTTGATGCATGTTGGTTTCAATTAAAAATGAGCTCAATTATTAATTACAAATCATATTAAAAAAGATAGAAGAAAATGTGGGCGTGGTTAAATAATTTTGCAAGCAATGCAAAATAAGTGGAGTATAATATGTAATAATGATATGCAAGACTGTTTTATTGTTTAGATGAAAGCATATTGATTTTGTGTGTGTGTGTGTGTGTGTGTGTGTTGCTATGATGCACACTAATCACATAACTTTGAACAACCACAACACTGAATAAACATTAATGAATGCAGGAACGTCACCTGAAAACAAGACTGTCAAAAGCAGACGAAAAATCTTAAATATTTATTCATAAACATGATCAAATGCAGTCTGTATTATCTCACCGAAAGTCTACGCGATTGATCAGTTATTATCTAATAGATAAGTTGTAGAACTTGAGCAAAGGAAGTTGAGGAGGTGTGTTTAGATGCACAGGGGGTGGAGGAAAACACACTTGTTTTGATTAAAATGAACCATTTCTATCCTACACAAACCAAATCAGATTGTACAGAGAGAGAAAAGAAAAGATAGAAGATCTTCACACATCCGCTTAAAACATGAAGATGAGACGTGTGTTTCTGCTCCTGGGATTCGTCCTGATCATGATGTTTGACTTAGAAGCTATGCGTGAGTTTGCTATAAATGTATTTTAAGGAGATTAGCTGTATTTGTAATAAATGCAAAAATTAGACATAAAATTCATGTTTATTTAAATATATCCATTCCATATTCATTTGAAATCTTATCATCCATTTAGATCAATTAGAAGGTTTCAATTGATCGAACCAAATACTAGACAAAGTATTTTTCCTTTTTATCAACGAAAAGCGTCAGCGCCAGTCCAATTATCGGCTTTTTTTGATTTGTGGATAAGTCAACGTTCTCACACAGCCATGCGCTACATTGCATCGATGGAGTATGGGGTGCCAATACTTTATAAAAAGAACAGAACATCCAATGTAAAGCAAATTTACTCATTTATAATGACTTATGGATTTTGATAAAAATGCTGGTCAGTGTATATTATGTAAAGCAACGATGATTACAGTTGTCTTACCTAAGAAATAAAAATAGGAAAAATCTACTAAAATACAGCAACAGTGTAAACGTAAAAGAGTAAATTTCACGTGTGAAGTTTAGTAGTAGTTGTAAAATAGAACAGCCTTTATTTGTCACATATACATTACTGCAGAGTAAAATTTATTCTTGCTCAGAAGCTGGGGTCAGAGATGATACAGCAACCCTGGAGCACAAAGGGCCCAAGATTGGAAGCTTGGCGATACCAGGGCTTGAACTGCCAACCTTCTGATCAGTAACCCAGCACCTTACCCACTGAGCGACCACTCCCCTTAGTGGTAGTGGTAGTGGTTGTAGTGGTAGTTGTAGTAGTGGTAGTTGTAGTGGTGGTAGTAGTGGTAGTGGTAGTAGTGTTAATAGTGGTAGTGGTAGTAGTGGTAGTTGTTGTAGTAGTAGTAGTGGTAGTAGTGGTAGTGGTAGTAGTGGTAGTTGTAGGGATAGTAGTGGTAGTAGTGGTAGCTGTAGTAGTAGTAGTAGTGGTAGTTGTGGTGGTGGTAGTGGTAGTGGTTGTAGTGGTGGCAGTGGTAGTGGTAGTAGTGGTAGTGGTAGTGTAGTGGTAGTGGTTGTGGTGGTAGTAGTGGTAGTTGTAGTAGTGGTAGTTGTAGTAGTAGTAGTGGTGGTGGTTGTAGTGGTAGTGGTAGTGGTAGTGGTAGTGGTAGTGGTGGTAGTGGTAGTAGTGTGGTGGTAGTGGTGGTGGTGGTTGTAGTGGTAGTGGTAGTAGTAGTAGTAGTAGTGGTAGTAGTGGTAGTGGTGGTGGTGGTAGTGGTAGTGGTGGTGGCAGTGGTAGTGGTGGTGGTTGTGGTGGTGGTGGTGGTGGTGGTAGTGGTGGTGGTGGTGGTGGTGGTTGTAGTAGTAGTAGTAGTGGTGGTTAGTGGTGGTGGTGGTAGTGGTGGTAGTGGTGGTTGTGGTAGTAGTAGTAGTGGTAGTTGTAGTGGTAGTGGTGTGGTAGTGGTGGTGGTTGTAGTGGTAGTAGTGGTAGTGGTGGTTGTGGTGTTAATAGTGTTAGTGGTAGTAGTGGTGGTGGTTGTAGTAGTAATGGTGGTTGTAGTGTTAATAGTGGTAGTGGTAGTAGTGGTAGTTGTAGTAGTAGTGGTAGTGGTGGTTGTGGTAGTAGTGGTGGTTGTATTAGTAGTAGTAGTGGTGGTTGTGGTGGTAGTAGTGGTAGTGGTAGTAGTGGTAGTAGTGGTGGTTGTGGTGGTAGTGGTTGTAGTAGTGGTGGTTGTAGTAGTAGTAGTAGTGGTGGTTGTGGTGTTAATGGTGGTAGTGGTAGTAGTTGTAGTAGTAGTAGTAGTGGTGGTTGTGGTGTTAATAGTGGTGGTGGTAGTAGTGGTGGTTGTAGTAGTGGTGGTAGTGGTGGTAATTGGTGGTTGTAGTAGTGGTGGTTGTAGTAGTAGTAGTAGTAGTAGTGGTGGTTGTGGTGTTAATAGTGGTAGTGGTGGTAGTTGTAGTAGTAGTAGTAGTGGTGGTTGTGGTGTTAATAGTGGTAGTGGTAGTAGTGGTAGTTGTGGTGGTGGTGGTAGTGGTGGTAGTGGTGGTTGTGGTAGTAGTAGTAGTGGTAGTTGTAGTGGTAGTAGTGTGGTAGTGGTGGTGGTTGTAGTGGTAGTAGTGGTAGTGGTGGTTGTGGTGTTAATAGTGTTAGTGGTAGTAGTGGTGGTGGTTGTAGTAGTAATGGTGGTTGTAGTGTTAATAGTGGTAGTGGTAGTAGTGGTAGTTGTAGTAGTAGTGGTAGTGGTGGTTGTGGTAGTAGTGGTGGTTGTATTAGTAGTAGTAGTGGTGGTTGTAGTGGTAGTGGTGGTAGTGGTGGTAGTGGTAGTAGTGGTGGTGGTAGTGGTGGTAATTGGTGGTTGTAGTAGTGGTGGTTGTAGTAGTAGTAGTAGTAGTAGTGGTGGTTGTGGTGTTAATAGTGGTAGTGGTGGTAGTTGTAGTAGTAGTAGTAGTGGTGGTTGTGGTGTTAATAGTGGTAGTGGTAGTAGTGGTAGTTGTAGTAGTGGTGGTAGTAGTGGTAGTGGTGGTGGTGGTAGTGGTAGTAGTGGTAGTTGTAGTAGTAGTGGTGGTTGTGGTGTTAATGGTGGTGGTGGTAGTGGTTGTAGTAGTAGTAGTAGTGGTGGTTGTGGTGTTAATAGTGGTGGTGGTAGTGGTTGTAGTAGTAGTAGTAGTGGTAGTAGTGGTGGTAATAGTGGTAGTAGTGTGGTGGTAGTGGTAGTTGTGGTAGTGGTGGTGGTGGTAGTGGTGGTAGTGGTGGTGGTAGTGGTGGTGGTTGTAGTAGTGGTGGTAATAGTGGTAGTAGTGTTAGTGGTAGTAGTGTTGGTGGTAGTAGTGGTAGTAGTGGTGGTTGTAGTGGTAGTAGTGGTAGTTGTAGTAGTAGTGGTAATAGTGGTAGTAGTGGTAGTGGTAGTGGTAGTAGTGGTAGTGGTAGTAGTGGTAGTAGTGGTAGTTGTAGTTGTAGTAGTGGTAGGGGGTAGTGGTAAGGGGAGCTGGTAGCTCAGTAGTTAAGGCATTGGTGTTTTGGCTCTGAAGGTTGTGAGTTCAAATTAAAGCCCCACCAAGCCCTTAACCCTATAGCTGTTTAGATATTTGAATTAGATAAATGTACACTTCTCTGCATAATGGTGTCTGCAACATGCCATAAATGTAAATGTTCTATCTTACACTTAAATACCTCGTCTTTATTTCACTCAGCGTTGGCTGTTATGCAAGTCGGGCAGACTGAGAGCTGCTGTTTCAACTTTTTCCCTGGAAAAATTCCTTCCAACAAAATCTTGAAGGTTACAAAGACGGGCTCACACTGTACACAGCAAGGCTTCATGTGAGTATCTGACACTTATTACACACTGGATTATACAGAGATGTAATTTATAAAGATCGAAATAAAATCCATTTATAGATCCAGTGAGAGTGAAATGAGTGTGTATCGATGTGTGTTTGTGTGTTTCAGTGTTACTACTCGTAACTACCCCGGCATGTGTGTTCTTGAAGTCACCGCCAATAAAAATGCTAAATCTTAATGCTGCAACACACACACACAACCTCACACACACACACACACACACACACACACACACACACACACACACACACACAAATTTCTCACCAAAATGATCTACGCTGCTGTTGCTCAAGGAAGTGCAGATTCGAATAAAGTTTTTAATGCACCACTGATCGAGTCGTGTGAATCTGTCTCATGAGAAATTGTTAACGAATAGAGCTATGGAATAGAGCATGCTTTCTGCTTGGGAGGTCAAACTCCATCTCCTGCATGTCAATCACAGCGATCCTGATTATGCATAAGAGGGCAGATGGCACTTTAAGTGTATTACGCTGTTGTGTGTATTAGCATAAGGAGATGTTAGAAACAGAAGATGCAGTTATCCAGTGTGATGTTTCAAGTGATAGGGGAGAGCTGAGGAAAAGAAAAATGGAGTATATTTACGTATAGAGGTACTACTAGTTTTTTTCTACATAACATACACTATTTTTTGTTGGTCTTTTCTAGTCGAATAAGTTTAATCCAATTCTCAGTTGTTAAGACATAATTAATATGTATGTTGGTAGAAATTCCCAAAAAAAAACACCTTTTCAGAACTCAAGATTAGATATTATTCCACATGCTCAATCACTGAGACTCGTATTTTCTGATCCTCCATGTGCACTGCGTAATCACTGCCTGAAGCTTTCAAATATGCTGAATGGATGATTCACCTTAAGCATCAGTGGAGTTTTGACTACATGGTTTAATTTTTTTGGTGTGATGCGCACTGGGAGTTTTAGGACATTATGCATGACGATTCCATCACCGAATGTCTGCCGACATATCGAGATTTTTCAAATAAACACCATGCTTGCAAGTTCAGTCTGATACAACAGGAATGCACACCAAGTGCTGGTAACTCCAAAGGACCCATTTAAAAGTTATTGTTGAATCTATACACTTGTAAGCAATGACTCATAGGAAACCACAGAGATCATGCAAGCTGCATCGATGCATCAGTGCCTTCACATGTGTTTTCAGCATTAAATCTGCAAAAGCCTTTAGTCGTCAACGGATTGCATTCACGCTCCGTCGTCATTCACTCATACACATGCAAAGCTGAGAACATGACGAGTCTTGTGAATCTGATCCTGGGCTTCACCCTGATCTCGGCACTCTACTCCAATGCCCAACGTGAGTTTATTACACACTTTCTTTTTACAATATTCATGGTATTTGTAATATATGCAAAAATATTGTTTTCCATTGCAAAATGTGACCATTTTCCTCATTCAGCACGTGTTCAAATGGTGCCAATACTTTCTAAAGAGAACCAGAACAGCCTATACGCAGCGTCTTCTACATGCAAAACATAATAGTTAAAGGCTTCTAATGGTTTTCATGTGCTTTAAAGACTGAAGGAACCTGATGAGAACTCTAAAAACAGCATTGCTTTAAATAACTTTAGGACCAGAACAGGTTATATAACCAATTAATCTAGAGGTCAGTAGAAAAATACAAATGTATCCCACATTGTCACACACACACACACACACACACACACACACACACACACTGTTACAGTATAATAAGAAGCTGTTCATTCATTTTTGCATTTGTTTATTGTTGAAAGAATGTGAGATGGATACGTTACTATCCTCTACATGAATCTCGTCCGTAGATCTTCAGGACTTGTTTGTATTTAGGCTGAGTGGCGGATGTGGTTTAGCGCAGGAGGTGTGTGTAGAGCCTCGCAGTTAAGAGAAAATGTGCATTCGAATAAACGTAATAAATGGGCAGTGAAAATATGACTCAAGCGAATATAATGTAAGCGATAAAAGAGAGAAGACCTGCACTTAATGAGGACATGATGATGAGTCGTGTGTATCTGATCCTGGGCTTTTGCCTGATCATGGCGCTCTACTCGGACACTCAGCGTGAGTTTATTACACAATCCTCTGGATATCTTTACTACAACAAGTGTATAAGTATAGAATATTGTTTATTATTACACATTCAGTCCATCTTTTTTGAGTATATACAAATGTAACATTTATAAGGTCTTTTATGACCCATTTATTTTAATCTGAACCCTTTGGTTAATGGAAAGAGACAAAGTGGAATTAGGATTTCAACAGAAAATTTACAAATGAGCTGATTTTCATGTAAAGTGAATTATATAGTTGTTATAATCTATTACTATTTGTTGTATAGAGTGAAATTCTACTCAGGGTATAATCTTAAGACCTAATCTTCAAACCATATCCCATATACAGGAAACAATAACACGTCTGAGTGCATTACGTACAATCTATAAAAAAACGTGGGATTCTAGTCATTCTTCAGTTTCCTGAATTTTGCATTGAAATCAATTTAGTTCTGCTACGAAGTTGTATGTTGTTCATTTCTACAATGTGAATATACTGTAATCTATTTCTGTTTTTTAATTTTATAATTCCAATTTCTACATTTTTTTTATACTGTTTTAATTTTATTCTCCACGATTTCTTGAACAGCCGATAAAAAAAAAAATCATTGCATGTGTACGGTTATGTACGTGTATGTTTTTTTACATTTATGCGTTAATTCCAGAGTAATCTGTAAGAGCTTGTCGGTTTCTCTCACTCAGCGTTCAGCCTCCACGCAGTCCCGTGCTGTTTCAGGTTCTTTAAAGGCAAAATTCCTCCCGAAAGAATCCTGAAGGTGGAAAAGACAAACTCACACTGTACGATGCACGGCTTCATGTGAGTATCTGCAATAAGAATAATTGATGATAGTGATAAATAACTTGCGAATATTTGTTATAATACACTGAAGTGCTGATGTGTGTGTGTGTGTGTGTGTGTGTGTGTGTGTGTTACAGTGTCACAACAGATAGCAATCCTGGCCTCTGTGTTCTCAAAAACCCCCTGGGATAATATATATAATGTATTCATATTTATAACTTCTTTGTTTACTCCATTTTTTTAATAATTTGAAGCTTTTTTCAATGTTCAATATTGTTCATCACATTTGTGATTATAATTGTGCTGTTACAGTAAATGATTCTTTTGATTGTAACATATCATTTTTTTCATTTATTTATAAACTCCCATATCAAAATATATTTTCTTTTATTAAATTATCCCAAAGTCTTAGAAACATTCCTTTACGATTTCTTTGCCTGTAGAAACCTGTAGAAATATATTATTAAATATATTATATTCAAGTCAAATCTGAACTCTTTGCTATTTTTTCCTCTAAAATAACTGTAGATTTTGTTATCAGACAGGAATAAAACTTAAGGACTTTGAAATCTGGACATGTTACATTTATGGTTTTGTTGATGAATCATATTCGATGGGATTTTAAACACAATATGGTAATTGTTTCTTGACATACAGACATATTTTTATTATATGAAATATAATCTATATATTAGATAAAAAAATAATTTGTTAGAAAATAAATCTATCAAAATGCTTTGCTCCATACATAATTCTTCTCGAGGACACGTGAGAAAAAAAATGTTCGAGTCAGAAATTCTGAAAATGAAACTGACACGTGGGCGATTTAAAAGCAGCTCCTGAGAGAACATGGTGTAATGGATAGAGTAATGTCCATGAGACACTGTTGTGTGAATGCAATACAACATGGGGCCAATTATCTGGTATAATGAATATGTGTGCAGCAACATCTCCAGGTCACTTGATGGGTCCTGAGCAGCACTGCTGTTGGGGATTTGAAACTTCATCATGGCAAGGAAATTGTGTCACATTGAACAATTCACTAACGTTGCCAGAGGGCATCGTCCTACATATTAAGAGTTTCTTCTGTTAATCCTCTTGTGAGAATCCCTCCATCATTTACCACTGAACCATACTCTCTCCATCCTCTACCACTGCACTACACTCCCTCCATCCTCTACCACTGCATTACACTCCCTCCATCCTCTACCACTGCATTACACTCCCTCCATCCTCTACCACTGCATTACACTCCCTCCATCCTCTACCACTGCATTACACTCCCTCCATCCTCTACCACTGCATTACTCTCCCTTCATCTTCTATCACTGAATTACACTCTCTCCATCCTCTACCATGGCATTACTCCTCCTCCATCCTCTACCACTGTATTACACTCCCTTCATCCTTTACCACTGCATTACACTCCCTCCATCCGCCACCACTGCATTACACTCTCTCCATCCGCTACTACTGCATTATACTCCTTCTATCCTCTAGCACTGCATTACACTCCCTCCATCTTCTACCACTGCATTACACTTCCTCCATCCTCTACCACTGCATTACTCTCCCTCCATCTTCTACCACTGTATTACACTCCCTTCATCCTTTACCACTGCATTACACTCCCTTCATCCTTTACCACTGCATTACACTCCCTCCATCCACCACCACTGCATTACACTCCCTTCATCTTCTACCACTGGATTACTCTCCCTCCATCCTCTACCACTGCATTACACTCCCTCCATCCTCTACCACTGCACTACACTCCCTCCATCCTCTACCACTGCATTACACTCCCTCCATCCTCTACCACTGCATTACTCTCCCTCCATCCTCTACCACTGAACCATGCTATTTCTATACTCTACCACTGCATTACACTCCCTCCATCATTTACCACTGCATTACACTCCCTTTATCCTCTACCACTGCTTTACACTCCCTCTAACCTCTACCACTGCATTACTCTCCCACTAACCTCTACCACTGCATTACACTCAGTTTATCCTTCCACTGCATTACACTCCCTCTAACCTCTACCACTGCATTACTCTCCCTCTAACCTCTACAACTGCATTACACTCCCTCTAACCTCTACCACTGCATTACACTCCCTCCATGCTCTACTACTGCATTACACTCCGTCCATTATTTACCATTGTAAAACCACTTGTGAAATTGGTTTCTCATGGAATAACTAGACATACATTTGCTGTTCGGCCGACTCTTCATTTAATCAGTGAATTTCTTCTTTCTTGTTTCTGTAATGAAAATATAAGATGCAATGCAATTAGCACGTGCTTCAAGTTCGAGGACAAAAAAATGATTAAACTTCATGAAAAATATAGATAATCAAATATACATGTAAAACAATATCACAGATATGATTTAGATGAAACATTTTCTTGCCAGTTACTATTAGATCTCTTTTAGATAAATGTACATAAGTTTTAGTAGCTAGTAAAACCTCAGAGGAAGAAGTGGTGAGATAAGAAACAGCTTTACACACTTTCAGCATTTGGACAGTTTGCTCCAAACATTCAGCTGAAATACTTTGCTGTGCCTCTTGTAAAACTCCTCACTAGATAGAGATTTCTTTCTTTCTTGTGATGCAGTTCATCTCAGAGCAGTTCAGTAGGATTTAGGTGCGGTGATTGGGCAGGTCGTTACATGATAGACATCACTCCAGACATCTGTCTGCTCTCTAAATAACACATACAGAACTCAGACATTCGCTTGGACTCGTCTTGTTGTATGGTGAAGTCGGTTCCAATGAGCCGCAGTCCAGACGGAACTGCATGGGGCTGAAGTATGGAATGGGGAGCCATGATGGTTCAGGATTCATTTCACTTTCTGGAATCTTCTCTGCTCCAAAACAACCCCATACCATTAAACTTCCACTTCCATGTGTGAGTGTGTGGGTGAGTGAGTTTGATCACATCTTATCTCCTGTTCTCTGTCTTACACAAGTTCACAGTTTTTCCCACCTAGTGTTTTTCACACATCTGCTTATCTCACCACTTCCTCTACTGAGGTTATATGAAGGTGAATGTAAGAAAAAGGATTCTGATCTTTTCACTTTTAGTGCAAATATATGCAATACACAGAAACCAGGCACATGCATGTTCAGTTTGTTGGGAGACAAAGTAGGTAGAAAAACAGAGATTTAAAAAAAAATTAAAGCACTGCTGGATGCTGTGGTGCATTAGATGTGGCTTAAAAACTGCTCATGACTCAGCTGACATCAAATGGAAGTTCATTCCAGCACTTTGACTTGTCTTGGGAGCAGAGAAGAGTTTTGAGGTCTGCATGCTGGTAGCTTGGTGGTTAAGGCGCTAGAAATTAAATTCTAGGTCATGGGTTCAAATCCTGAAGGGATTTGAGGGTTAAAGGAATTGGTTAGCTGATGAAGGGAGCATTGTAAAGTGGTAGAGGATGAGAGGATTGGTGGAAGATGACGGAGGGATCGGTTGTAGATGATGGAGAGATGGTGGTGCAGTGGTAGAAAATATATAGAGAGGTAGAATACAGAGAGATCAGTGGTAGAGGATGGAGGGATCAGTGGTAGAAGATGAAGGGATCAGTGGTAGAGGATAGAGGGGTCAGTGGTAGAGGATAGAGGGTCAGTGGTAGAGGATGGAGATCAGTGGTAGAGGATGGAGGATCAGTGGTAGAAGATGGAGAGATCAGTGGTGGAGGATGGAGAGATCAGTGGTAGAGGATGGAGAGATCAGTGGTAGAGGATGGAGGGATCAGTGGTAGAGGATGGAGGGATCAGTGTTAAATGATGGATGGGTCAGTGGTAGAAGATGGAGAGATCAGTGGTAGAGGATGGAGATCAGTGGTGGAGGATGGAGAGATCAGTGGTAGAAGATGGAGAGATCAGTGGTAGAGGATGGAGAGATCAGTGGTAGAGGATGGAGGGATCAGTGGTAGAGGATGGAGGGGTCAGTGGTAGAGGATAGAGGTCAGTGGTAGAGGATGGAGGGATCAGTTGTAGAGGATAGAGGGTCAGTGGTAGAGGATAGAGGGTCAGTGGTAGAGGATGGAGGGATCAGTGGTAGAGGATAGAGGGTCAGTGGTAGAGGATAGAGGGTCAGTGGTAGAGGATGGAGGGATCAGTGGTAAATGATGGAGTGGTCAGTGGTAGAGGATGGAGGGATCAGTGGTAGAAGATGGAGGGATCAGTGTTAAATGATGGAGGGGTCAGTGGTAGAAGATGGAGAGATCAGTGGTAGAGGATGGAGAGATCAGTGGTAGATGATGGAGGGATTAGTGGTAGAGGATGGAGGGATCAGTGGTAGATAATGGAGGGGTCAGTGGTAGAGGATGGAGAGATCAGTGGTAGAGAATGGAGGGATCAGTGGTAGAGGATGGAGGGATCAGTGGTTGAGGATGGAGGGATCAGTGGTAGAGGATGGAGAGATCAGTGGTAGAGGATGGAGGGATCAGTGGTAGAAGATGGAGGGATCAGTGTTAAATGATGGAGGGGTCAGTGGTAGAGGATGGAGAGATCAGTGGTAGAGGATGGAGATCAGTGGTAGAGGATGGAGGGATTAGTGGTAGAGGATGGAGGGATCAGTGGTAGATGATGGAGAGATCAGTGGTTGAGGATGAAGGGATCAGTGGTAGAGGATGGAGAGATCAGTGGTAGAAGATGGAGGGATCAGTGGTAGAGGATAGAGGGGTCAGTGGTAGTGGATGGAGGGATCAGTGGTAGAGGATGGAGGGATCAGTGGTAGAGGATGGAGGGATCAGTGGTAGAGGATGGAGAGATCAGTGGTTGAGGATGAAGGGATCAGTGGTAGAAGATGGAGAGATCAGTGGTAGAGGATAGAGGGATCAGTGGTAGAGGATGGAGAGATCAGTGGTTGAGGATGAAGGGATCAGTGGTAGAAGATGGAGAGATCAGTGGTAGAAGATGGAGGGATCAGTGGTAGAGGATAGAGGGTCAGTGGTAGTGGATGGAGGGATCAGTGGTAGTGGATGGAGAGATCAGTGGTTGAGGATGAAGGGATCAGTGGTAGAGATGGAGAGATCAGTGGTAGAAGATGGAGGGATCAGTGGTAGAGGATAGAGGGGTCAGTGGTAGTGGATGGAGGGATCAGTGGTAGTGGATGGAGGGATCAGTGGTAGAAGATGGAGAGATCAGTGGTAGAAGATGGAGGGATCAGTGGTAGAGGATAGAGGGGTCAGTGGTAGTGGATGGAGGGATCAGTGGTAGTGGATGGAGGGATCAGTGGTAGAGGATGGAGGGATCAGTGGTAGAGGATGGATGGATCATTATATTAAATTTCATCAAATTACAAATACATAAAACAAACAAAATATTTAACATTTTTAAAGAAGAGAAGAAATAACCTTTATGACTTTTATGCACATTTATTAGACTAAAACACCTCGTCTGTCTCTTAATCAGCTGTAGCTCTGGAATCTAGCACTTATTAATATCAGATATCATCTAAAAGATAAACTGTAGAGTTTGAGCAGAGGAAGTTAAGGAGGTGGGTGTAGCTGTTTAGGGGGGGGATACATGAATTTAGTATGAAAAGATAAATTCTAACCTACACAGAGCAAATCAGATCGCACACAGAGACAAGATAAGTAAGAAGATCTTTACACTTTAGCCGAGTACATGAAGATGAGGTGTGTGTTTCTGCTCCTGGGACTCGTCCTGATCATGACGTTTTACTCAGACGCTATACGTGAGTTTGTTACCTTTTATTATTTATTTTATTATTTTTAGATTTTTACTATTGTTGTAGTGATACTGTTATATAATATATGGGACACAAGCACACACTTTATCACGCATATTCTTTATATATATCAATATATAACACATTCATTAGAATTCTTAAAATCTTAATTTAAGTCAATTATTAGATTTAAAGGAATTACCACTCGAGCCAAAGAAGCGAAAATATTGGCACCTTGTTCCCTGTTTATTAATGAAAATTATGTATTTGCTTTGTGGATAATTCAACATTCTCAGCCATGCATTTGGTTCAACTGATGAAGTAAAGGGTGCCAATACTTTATAAAAAGAACAGAACAGCCCATATAAAGAAATATTACACATTCAAAATGACTTATGTGAGATGTAGACTTGATAAAATGCAGTGAATATAAGTAAAGCAGCGATTATTACAGTGTACTTGAGAGGAGTGTACATTTCATGTTAAGATTTAATTGAATTATTATTATTATTAGTAGTAGTTTTTCCCCCCTCCTGCTATCTGAGGAAGTTTTTCCTTGTCACATTTGCCACTTGCTTATGGACAAACTTACAATTATAAGGACATTTGAGACAATGTCTATTTATAAAAGTGCTATACAAATAAAAATTATCTGAATTGAATTGAACACTTGGTCTTTATTTCACTCAGCGTTTGCTATTCAACACATGCATTTTGAGGGCTGCTGTTTCAAATTTTTCACTGGAAAAATTCCTCCCCAAAGAATCTTGAAGGTTCAAAGGACAGGTTTACACTGTCGAGAGCGAGGCTTCATGTGAGTATCTGACACTTACACACAGATTACTGATATATACTGGTTTATACTGTGATGTAACAGATCAAGATTGAAATCAAATTCAATGAGAGTGGAATGAGTGTGTATCGATGTGTGTTTGTGTGTTTCAGTGTTACTACTCCTATCCACTATGGCCTGTGTGTTCGTGAAGTCCCTGCCAAAAAAAATGCTAAATCTTAATGCTGCTACACCCCCCACCCCACACACACACACACACACACACACACACACACACACACACACACACACACACACACACATACACACACACACATTATGATGCACATGGTGGCCGCTTTTGCTTAAATAAATGCAGATTGAAATAAAGCTGAGTCGTGTGTTTCTTCACCAGAAACGTTACTGTCTTATAAGAAAGTGTTTACAAATAGAGCTCGTGGATGTAGATGAGAATTATCCCTCGATCAGAAAGCATTTTATGCCAAAGGATCGATGCTGACTGTGCTTTTTGAGTGGGCGGGGCATAATCCACAAATAAACACTGTTGTGTGTACAGCAACTTTTCTGGGTCTTCGACCACCTGTTTCATCCTCTACCACTGCACCATGCTCATCTCCATCCTCCACCACTGCACCATGCTCATCTCCATCCTCTACCACTGCACCATGCTCATCTCCATCCTCTACCACTGCACCATGCTCATCTCCATCCTCCACCACTGCACCATGCTCATCTCCATCCTTCACCACTGCACCATGCTCATCTCCATCCTCCACCACTGCACCATGCTCATCTCCATCCTCCACCACTGCACCATGCTTATCTCCATCCTCCACCACTGCTCCATGCTCATCTCCATCCTCCACCACTGCACCATGCTCATCTCCATCCTCCACCACTGCACCATGCTCATCTCCATCTCCACCACTGCACCATGCTCATCTCCATCCTCCACCACTGCACCATGCTCATCTCCATCCTCCACCACTGCACCATGCTCATCTCCATCATCCACCACTGCACCATGCTCATCTCCATCCTCTACCACTGCACCATGCTCATCTCCATCCTCCACCACTGCACCATGCTCATCTCCATCCTCACCACTGCACCATGCTCATCTCCATCCTTCACCACTGCACCATGTCATCTCCATCCTCCACCACTGCACCATGCTCATCTCATCCTCTACCACTGCACCATGCTCATCTCCATCCTCCACCACTGCACCATGCTCATCTCATCATCTACCACTGCACCATGCTCATCTCCATCCTCACCACTGCACCATGCTCATCTCAATCATCTACCACTGCACCATGCTCATCTCCATCCTCTACCACTGCACCATGCTCATCTCCATCCTCCACTGCACCATGCTTATCTCCATCCTCCACTGCACCATGCTCATCTCCATCCTCCACTGCACCATGCTCATCTCATCATCTACCACTGCACCATGCTCATCTCCATCCTCCACCACTGCACCATGCTCATCTCATCATCTACCACTGCACCATGCTCATCTCCATCCTCCACCACTGCACCATGCTCATCTCCATCCTTCACCACTGCACCACTGCTCCATGCTCATCTCATCCTCTACCACTGCACCATGCTCATCTCCATCCTCCACTGCACCATGCTCATCTCCATCCTCCACCACTGCACCATGCTCATCTCATCCTCCACCACTGCACCATGTCATCTCCATCCTCCACCACTGCTCCATGCTCATCTCCATCCTCCACCACTGCACCATGCTTATCTCCATCCTCCACCACTGCACCATGCTCATCTCCATCCTCCACCACTGCACCATGCTCATCTCCATCCTCCACCACTGCACCATGCTCATCTCCATCATCCACCACTGCACCATGCTCATCTCCATCCTCCACTGCACCATGCTTATCTCCATCCTCCACCACTGCACCATGCTCATCTCCATCCTCCACCACTGCTCCATGCTCATCTCATCCTCCACCACTGCACCATGCTCATCTCCATCCTCCACCACTGCACCATGCTTATCTCCATCCTCTACCACTGCACCATGCTCATCTCCATCCTCCACCACTGCACCATGCTCATCTCCATCCTCCACCACTGCACCATGCTCATCTCCATCATCCACCACTGCACCATGCTCATCTCAATCATCTACCACTGCACCATGCTCATCTCCATCCTCCACTGCACCATGCTCATCTCCATCATCCACCACTGCACCATGCTCATCTCAATCATCTACCACTGCACCACTGCTCCATGCTCATCTCATCCTCCACCACTGCACCATGCTCATCTCAATCATCTACCACTGCACCATGCTCATCTCATCCTCCACCACTGCACCATGCTTATCTCCATCCTCCACCACTGCACCATGCTCATCTCCATCCTCCACCACTGCACCATGCTCATCTCCATCCTCCACCACTGCACCATGCTCATCTCCATCCTCCACTGCACCATGCTCATCTCATCCTCCACCACTGCACCATGCTCATCTCCATCCTCCACCACTGCACCATGCTCATCTCCATCATCCACCACTGCACCATGCTCATCTCCATCCTCTACCACTGCACCATGCTTATCTCCATCCTCCACCACTGCACCATGCTCATCTCCATCCTCTACCACTGCACCATGCTCATCTCCATCCTCCACCACTGCACCATGCTCATCTCCATCCTCCACCACTGCACCATGCTCATCTCCATCCTCTACCACTGCACCATGCTCATCTCCATCCTCCACCACTGCACCATGCTCATCTCCATCCTCCACCACTGCACCATGCTCATCTCCATCATCCACCACTGCACCATGCTCATCTCAATCATCTACCACTGCACCATGCTCATCTCCATCCTCTACCACTGCACCATGCTCATCTCCATCATCCACCACTGCACCATGCTCATCTCAATCATCTACCACTGCACCATGCTCATCTCCATCCTCCACCACTGCACCATGCTCATCTCAATCATCTACCACTGCACCATGCTCATCTCCATCCTCCACCACTGCACCATGCTCATCTCAATCATCTACCACTGCACCATGCTCATCTCCATCCTCCACCACTGCACCACTGCTCATCTCCATCCTTCACCACTGCACCATGCTCATCTCCATCCTCTACCACTGCACCATGCTCATCTCCATCCTCCACCACTGCACCATGCTTATCTCCATCCTCCACCACTGCACCATGCTCATCTCCATCCTCCACCACTGCACCATGCTCATCTCCATCCTCCACCACTGCACCATGCTCATCTCCATCCTCCACCACTGCACCATGCTCATCTCCATCCTCCACCACTGCACCATGCTCATCTCCATCATCCACCACTGCACCATGCTCATCTCCATCCTCTACCACTGCACCATGCTTATCTCCATCATCCACCACTGCACCATGCTCATCTCCATCCTCTACCACTGCACCATGCTCATCTCCATCCTCTACCACTGCACCATGCTCATCTCCATCCTCCACCACTGCACCATGCTCATCTCCATCCTCCACCACTGCACCATGCTCATCTCCATCCTCTACCACTGCACCATGCTCATCTCCATCCTCCACCACTGCACCATGCTCATCTCCATCCTCCACCACTGCACCATGCTCATCTCCATCATCCACCACTGCACCATGCTCATCTCAATCATCTACCACTGCACCATGCTCATCTCCATCCTCTACCACTGCACCATGCTCATCTCCATCATCCACCACTGCACCATGCTCATCTCAATCATCTACCACTGCACCATGCTCATCTCCATCCTCCACCACTGCACCATGCTCATCTCAATCATCTACCACTGCACCATGCTCATCTCCATCCTCCACCACTGCACCATGCTCATCTCCATCCTTCACCACTGCACCATGCTCATCTCCATCCTCTACCACTGCACCATGCTCATCTCCATCCTCCACCACTGCACCATGCTCATCTCCATCCTCCACCACTGCACCATGCTTATCTCCATCCTCTACCACTGCACCATGCTCATCTACATCCTCCACCACTGCACCATGCTCATCTCCATCCTCCACCACTGCACCATGCTCATCTCCATCCTCCACCACTGCACCATGCTCATCTCCATCCTCCACCACTGCACCATGCTCATCTCCATCATCCACCACTGCACCATGCTCATCTCCATCCTCTACCACTGCACCATGCTTATCTCCATCCTCCACCACTGCACCATGCTCATCTCCATCCTCTACCACTGCACCATGCTCATCTCCATCCTCCACCACTGCACCATGCTCATCTCCATCCTCCACCACTGCACCATGCTCATCTCCATCCTCTACCACTGCACCATGCTCATCTCCATCCTCCACCACTGCACCATGCTCATCGCCATCCTCCACCACTGCACCATGCTCATCTCCATCATCCACCACTGCACCATGCTCATCTCAATCATCTACCACTGCACCATGCTCATCTCCATCCTCTACCACTGCACCATGCTCATCTCCATCATCCACCACTGCACCATGCTCATCTCAATCATCTACCACTGCACCATGCTCATCTCCATCCTCTACCACTGCACCATGCTCATCTCAATCATCCACCACTGCACCACTGCACCACTGCACCACTGCTCCACTCATCTCTTAGACTACAAGCATGCAGGCCTCAAGACGCTTCTCTCTTCCCAAATCAAGGTACTGGAATGAACTTTCATTTGATGTCAGATGAGTCATGAACAGTTTTCAAACAACATCTAAAAAAACGTTGAGATCTTTTCTAGATAAATTTAGATACAATTTCAGTAGCTTGTATAACCTCAGTGGAGGAAGTGGTGAGATGAGGAGGTATGTGAAAATCTACTGAAACTCTATACCTGGAAGTTTAAATGGTATAAAGAGAAGGGCTTCACATACCTCCTGAGAACATGAAGATGTTTTTCTTATCCTGGGCTCCATAGCGTTCTACTCGAGTGCTCAGTGTGAGTTTATTACAACACATTGGTTTGAACCAAAAATCATCAGACAAGTCTCATCTGCTTGTTGTTCTTCTAAAGTAATAGTTTCTTTGCTGCAATTCGAACCATGAAGGTCTGACTCACACAGTCTCCTCTGAGCAGTGGATGCTGAAATGTGTCTGTAAATTCTGTTGTTCTGTGGCTGGTAATTTTAAAAATCTTTTGCAGCAGAAGTCGCTCTTAAGCTTCCTTTCCTGGGACAGTCCTCATGAGATCCTGCTTCATCCTAGCGTTTGATGGTTTTGGAGACTACACTTTGGAATGCATTAAAGTTTTTGAAATAATATCAGATTGACCTTCATTTCTTCAAGCGATCATGGATCGAGAGTTACTTAAATAGGACTATCTAACTCTTTACTTAACTAAGTGTTTCTTCATAATATGGATTTGTACAGGAGTTGTAGTAGCACTAATATCGCTATTTACTCTGTACTCACTCTTTTCCATGCACAAGACAACTGATGGTCTGAAGCACATTAAGAAGACAAGAAATGTCATAAATGAACTCTTGATAACGCTCACCTGCGGACTGAAAGCCTTTCTAGGTGACTACCACGAAAATCTGAAGAGAGAATGCGATGAGTTTTCCAAGCTGTCATCAAAGTTAAATGTAACCACATTGGACAATCTAAAATACATGATTGAAGAACTGTTGAAGGAGCCACTGATGGAGAAGTTATATATATATATTTGACTAAAACACCTTGTCTGTCTTTAGCTTGTCTTTACCAGAAAAGAAAGATCAAGAGCTACCTCTGCTGCAGAGGATAACTTTATTAAAGTGATGGAATGCTGCATCAGATGACCTGGTCTTCACAATCAACTGATCTAAATCCAGTTGAGATGGTTTGGGATGATTTGGAGCAGAAAATGAAGGAAAAGCAGTCAACAAGCACTCTGGGAACTTCTCAAGAATGCCAGAGCATGAGAATGTGCATAGATGTCCATCTAAAAATGTATACTTTGAAGAATCGATAAAATAAAATATATTCTGGGTTTTTTAACATTTTATTTTTAGTACATAATTCTCACGTTCTTTCATAGTTTAGATGTCTTTAGTATTAATGTACATTGTTGAGAAGAAAAAACACTGATGGAGTAGGCGTGTCCAAACGGTTGACTAGTACTATATATATATATATATATATATATATATATATATATATATATATATATATATATATATATATATGCATTATGTACCATAAACTATGTAATAAACTCATGAGTAAAATATGACTCTTCAAGTTTCCAGAAGGTGTGTGTGTGTGTGTGTGTGTGTGTGTGTGTGTGTGTGTGTGTGTGTGTGTGTGTGTAGCTCTAGTTAGCACCTTTCATAGGCATGTTTGTTCTACACATATCTCTTCAATTTACCACTTCCTCTATTCAAACACTGCATCCGCTAAAGAGCAACACATTGTGGTGGAGTCAAGATTTACAGCCTGTAGAAGATCAAGAGAAGAAACTAATCATGATTTACACATTAAACACTGATACACAGCGTCGAGTGTGACAGTGACAGTGACAGAGACAGTGACAGTGACAGTGTGTGTAGCCTCATTTTTAAAATAATTAAATAATGTGTAGGTGTGTACAGATGTTCCCTCGACATCAGGAACACAGAGAGTATCTTCATGTTAATAAATATAGATAATAGAATGCGCGCACACACACACACACACACACACACACACACACACACACACACACACATATATGAACATATAGTCTTTATAGCAAGTAGGAGGGGTTTATTACTATCGTCTAGAAACAATTTATCAGATCTTTGATGACCACAACCTGAGAAGACCTGATTTTGTGTGTGTGTGTGTGTGTGTGTGTGTGTGTGTGTGTGTGTGTCTGTGTGTGTGTATATACATATAAAAAGAGCTAGTACACTGTGACTAGTTCTTGAAGTTGAAGTTGAAAAGAGACAAGAGAAGATCTTCACACACACATTTTGCGAACATGAAGATGAGTTTTGTGTTTCTGCTCCTGGGCTTCATCCTGATCATGGCGCACGACTCGGATGCCAAAGGTGACTTTATTACACACTTTAATATTTAATATCTAAATTTTCTATCTACAATAAGCTTATATGTGCATGTATACTGTATATACTGTATATTTATAAAATAGAAATACCCTTGATAATAATAATTTATTAATTAAATAATAATTCAATTGTTTTTTATTATTAATTTTATGAATAGTAATAAATCTAATCTAAAAAGAATCTAATTCTATTAATAATCTATTATTACTATTACAATTACTTCTACTCTGTATATCTGTTAATAAAGATATAAAATGCATAAGATTATTACAAAAATAATATATTTATTCAATTGATTGCTAATAATAATGAAGTAATTATTTATATTATGGTTAAATATGTTTTATTAGTAATAATTTTATTAATTATACAAATAAAAATACTACTAATAATTGTATTGTTATGAAATTATTTTATTAAAATTAATTTGATTAGGTATTATTATTTATTTATTGTTTTCATTGTTGTTGCTGTTCGTAGAATCGCTGTTTGTGTTTCCAGATGTTTTAAGAGTGAAATCCTTTATATAAACTATAAAATATCTGATGTGTAGGTTTTAATTCTGACTTGAGAAAGCGACCATCTCTCTCGTTCTCAGTGCCTGATCCTCTTCCTGTTCCATGCTGTTTCAAATTCTTTTCGGGTAAAATACCTCCTCGTAACATCCTGAAGGTGAAAAAGACGGACTCTCAGTGCACACAGCAGGGCTTCATGTAAGAGTTTGAGTTTAGACACGAATTCTAAACACCTGATCACTTTATACATATTATAATAATCTTATGATATGAAGATAATAATATTATTTTATATATGCAATCTGATGTAAGCCATTTGTAAAAATGACAGTGTGTGTGTGTGTGTGTGTGTGTGTGTGTGTGTGTGTGTGTGTGTGTGTGTTTTACAGTGTTACGACTCCTAGGTTCCCCAGCCTGTGTGTTAGTAAAGACCCAAGAAACAAAAAAAATCATAATTGAGCAGCTTCAAAAGAAAACATTCCGAAACTCACAAATAAAACGTACTCAAAAAGTACTTAAGTCACGTCATCAATCAATTCCCATTCTGAAGTTTTGATTTCTTGTTATGGAACATTGCAATAATGAAAAACAGTTATTCATATGATTGCACACTGGCATGAGTTCCTGACACACACACACACACACACACACACACACACACACACACACACACACACACACACACATAATTAGACCTATAGAAACACTCACACAAAACAATTATACAATCAAATATCACCTAAAAAGCTGCAGTGTTGTGCAGATTCTGAAAATGATGGGAAATGCATCTCTGATTGTTCTTTTTATTTTATATATATATACACACACACACACACACAGTATACACACACCTAAAAGCAGTTTGTTCCATTCATTTTGAGTTTAGCTCATTTTCTTTTATAATATATATATAAAACCTCTGTTCTGAAACAATCATATAATTTTTATCATGTGTTGAGGCTTTGAAATATTCATCAGTGTCTGAAACTCACGATTATCAAAAACATGTGAAGATGAAGAAACAGTATGGCTGCCACATGTGGATCAATTCCAGCAGCTCTGATCTTCACTGCACGACTCATGATTGTTTGTTTGGATTGTGTGGATCGGTAAAATCTTGAAAAGTATATTCAGGAGACACTTTTGTAGACCTAGTTAGAAGTACATCTATAAATAATGGCTTCTCAGAAGCCTTTGTAGCTGAAAGCTAGTCTCTGTGTGCTTATCTATGAGAGGATTTTCAATGACCTGATTACTTGAAAAACATGGCTGCCATCTGAGGGCACTAGAGGGCAGTATTCATTTCTTTTTACTCCTGATGTTATTCTGCATATACCACATTTACAATCCTGCATTTACAATTCTGAATTGGATTAGGGGGACAGGGGGTGTGGTCATCCACAAGGGGGCGTAGTTATATGCACACGTCAATAATTTTTTTCAGGAACAGGAAATTTGATTGTTGATTGGTATCGTGTCTCAGTTACAGCATTAAAATGTATCCAATCACGATTTCACAAACACACATCAAAACACTCTCATCTTCTTTCATCTCATAGATCAATGGATTTTATTTCATGGTTTGTATAAGTGTATTAAACTGTAACTGTCAGAGACTCACATGAAGCATGTTGTTGACAGTGAGAGAAGGTGAAGAAGGATGTGGCTAAAGCAAAGGAAAAGGCATATGAGGAGCTGTAGGAGAAGTTGGACACTGAGGAAGGAGAAAAGGATTTGTAGTGATTGGCCAGGCAGAGGAACCGAGCTGGGAAGGATGTGCTGCAAGTTAGAGCAATAAGGGATGGAGATGGAAATGAGTTGACTAGTGAGGAGAGTGTGAGGAGAAGATGAAGGAAGTATTTTGAGCAGCTGATGAATGAGGAAAATCAGAGAGAGAAGGTTGGAGGATGTGGAGTTGGTGAAGCAGGAAGTGGATAGGATTAGTAAGGAGGAAGTGAGAGCAGCGATTAAGAGGATGAAGAATGGAAAGTCGGTTGGACCAGATAACATACTGGTAGAAGCGTGGAGATGTTTAGGGGAGATGCAGTGAAGTTTTTACCCAGGTTGTTTAACAGGATTTCGGAAGGTGAGGAGATGCCTGAGGAATGGAGAAGGAGTGTGCTGGTACTGATCTTTAAGCATAAGGGAGATGTGCAGACCTGCAGTAACTACAGGGGAGTAAAGTTGATCAGTCACACCATGAAGTTATGGGAAAGAGTAGTGGAAGCCAGGCTGAGAGAAGAGGTGACCATCTGTGAGCAGCAGTACGGTTGATTGTGTATGGTTGAGTATGGTGATTTGTGATAGAAGTGTATTTGTGAGAGTAAAGAGGAAAGCAACACATTGTGGTGGAGCCAAAATTTACAACAGAAGATCAAGAGAAGAAACTGATCATGCTTTACACATTAAACACTGATTCACAGGGTCGAGTACACTATTTTACACTTACACTACAAAATACAAGTTTTTTTGTTCCGTCATTTGGTTCTGGTTCATGGACTATAAGAGCGAACATACACACACACACACACACACACACACACACACACACACACACACACACACACACACAAGCATACAGACACACACATAAGTGCTTGCATGCACATAAACACATACATGCAGACACACATACCGTGCACACACACACACACACACACACACACACACACATATCCCGACACACACAGACACACAAAAACGGAGAGAGGGATTAGTTACTATCTCATATATATACAGTGAGGAAAATAAGTATTTGAACACCCTGCTATTTTGCAAGTTCTCCCACTTAGAAATCATGGAGGGTCTGAAATTGTCATCGTAGGTGCATGTCCACTGTGAGAGACATAATCTAAAAAAAAAATCCAGAAATCACAATGTATGATTTTTAAACTATTTATTTGTATTATACAGCTGCAAAAAGTATTTGAACACCTGTCTATCAGCTGGGCTACGGGGAAATTGCCAAGCAGCTTGGTGAAAAAAGGTCCACTGTTGGAGCAATCATTAGAAAATGGAAGAAGCTAAACATGACTGTCAATCTCCCTCAGACTGGGGCTCCATGCAAAATCTCACCTCGTGGGGTCTCAATGATCCTAAGGAAGGTGAGAACTCAGCCCAGAACTACAATCACCTGAAAAGAGCTGGGACCACCGTTTCCAAGGTTAATGTTGGTAATACACTAAGACGTCATGGTTTGAAATCATGCATGGCACGGAAGGTTCCCCTGCTTAAACCAGCACATGTCCAGGCACGTCTTAAGTTTGCCAATGACCATTTGGATGATCCAGAGGAGTCATGGGAGAAAGTCATGTGGTCAGATGAGACCAAAATAGAACTTTTGGGTCATAATTCCACTAAAAGTGTTTGGAGGAAGAAGAATGATGAGTACCATCCCAAGAACACCATCCCTACTGTGAAGCATGGGGGTGGTAGCATCATGCGTTGGGGGTGTTTTTCTGCACATGGGACAGGGCGACTGCACTGTATTAAGGAGAGGATGACCGGGGCCATGTATTGCGAGATTTTGGGGAACAACCTCCTTCCCTCAGTTAGAGCACTGAAGATGGGTCGAGGCTGGGTCTTCCAACATGACAATGACCTGAAGCACACAGCCAGGATAACCAAGGAGTGGCTCTGTAAGAAGCATATCAAGGTTCTGGCGTGGCCTAGCCAGTCTCCAGACCTAAACCCAATAGAGAATATTTGGAGGGAGCTCAAACTCCGTGTTTTTCAGCGACAGGCCAAAAACCTGACTGATCTAGAGAAGATCTGTGTGGAGGAGTGGGCCAAAAACCCTTCTGCAGTGTGTGCAAACCTGGTGAAAAACTACAGGAAACGTTTGACCTCTGTAATTGCAAACAAAGGCTACTGTACCAAATATCAACATTGACTTTCTCAGGTGTTCAAATACTTATTTGCAGCTGTATCATACAAATAAATAGTTTAAAAATCATACATTGTGATTTCTGGATTTTTTTTTTAGATTATGTCTCTCACAGTGGACATGCACCCACGATGACAATTTCAGACCCCTCCATGATTTCTAAGTGGGAGAACTTGCAAAATAGCAGTGTTCAAATACTTATTTTCCTCACTGTATATATCTTTGAAAAAAAAATTATCAGCAGATCTTTGATGACCACAGTGTGTGTGTGTGTGTGTGTGTGTGTGTGTGTGTGTGTGTGTGTGTGTGTGTGTGTGTGCGTGTGTGTGTGTGTGCGTGTGTGTGTGTGTGTGTGTGTGTGTGTGTGTGTGTATATAAAAAGAGTCAGTACTCTGTAACTAAAGCAAACTTGAAGTGAGAGAGAGACGAGAGAAGATCTTCACACACACATTCTGAGAACATGAAGATGAGTTTTGTGTTTCTGCTCCTGGGCTTCTTCCTGATCATGGCGCACGACTCGGGTGCTACAGGTGACTTTATTGCACACTTTTATATTTAATATCGAAATATCTAAATATTTCATCTAAAATAACCTGCATGTATAATAAATACAAAATATCCTGTTAAATAATTATTTATGGATGAAAACTAATAAAATGTTCTACTAACAACTGAGTTTAATTTAATAATCATTATTTTTATTACTACAAAAAAAAAACATTCTTGAGAATTAAAACGTTTAATTAAATAGTGATTCTACACAGTAAATCTGTTCATAAAACAGATATAAAATGTGCAAAAACAATCTTCTTTATTATTATTTGATTATTCATAATAATAAAGTAACATCATAAAAAATAAAAGAAATGTTATATTAGAAACAAATTATAATAATATTATAATTATTATTATTTTAAAATGTGTCATTTAATTATTTTCACATTCAAGAAGATTTTGATGATGATTTTGATGATTATTATTATTATTATTATTGTTGTTGTTGTTGTTGTTGTTATGAATGCTGTATGTGTTTTAAGACTCTATCTCTTACTCTCAGTGCCTGATCCTCATCCTGTTTCATGCTGTTTCAAATTCTTCTCTGGTAAAATTCCCCCTCAACACATCCTGAATATGAAACAGACGGACCGCCAGTGTGCACAGCAGGGCTTCATGTGAGAGTCACACACACACACACACACAATATCACTGGTCTATATGGAGAAATATATATTATATTATATTACATTATAATATATTATATAATAATAAAATTATATTATATTATATTATATTATATTATATTATATTATATTATATTAATTTAATTTAATTTAATTTAATTTAATTTAATTTAATTTAATTTAATTTAATATTATTAAATTACATTAAATTACATTAAATTAAATATTATTAAATTACATTAATTTAATTTAATTTAATTTAATTTAATTTAATTTAATTTAATTTAATTTAATTTAATTTTATATTATATTATATTATATTATATTATATTATATTATATTATATTATATTATATTATATTATGTTAAATTATGTTCAATTATTTTATATTTCTGACACTCACTAAAATGATGTTATGTGTGTGTGTGTGTTTCAGTGTTTCGACTCCTAAGTTCTCCAGACTGTGTGTTCGTGAAAATCCCAAGAAACCAAACAGTCTTTAATTTTGCAGCTCAAATCAGAAAGAATTCCAAATAATATTTGTGTAACTTTTTATGAAAATTTGTTCTCAGGTCACATAATCATTCTGTTCTCATGCTGAAGCTTGGATTTATTGAACATTGTCGTAAATAAAAGCAATTATTCAAATAAACGCTCACGTGATTTCTTGACTTTAAACGATGACATGCTGGTATTGAAAAATAATCATCTACAGAATAAGGAGAGGAAAAGAAGTTCTCCTAAAACAACATCTTATTAAATTTTATTTTTATCAGGTTGTTGTTACATTGAATAAACATGCAGTATACACATTAGTTCCAGAAAATAAAAACAGAGAGTTTCCATCACCAGACTCTTTTCTCTCTCTTTTACTCTCTTGAAGTTGATTAGTGCCGGCACTGGAGACTCCTTCCATCAATAAACATCTAAAAGGAAACTTCACAGTATCAGCAAACACTTTTTTTTTTTTAATTATGTAAACCTTTACTTTTTCATTCTAATTTCACCGATACATTATCATTTTTGGAAACTACACCTTATGACCAAAAGTTTGTGCACCCCCCGACAATAACATGTACAGTGGAACCTCGGGTTACGAATTTAATTAGTTCCGGTACTTTATTCGTAACCTGAAAAGTTCGTATCCCGATACAAATTTCCCCATAATAATGAACAGAAACTTCGGTAATTCGTTCTGGACAACCAAAAATATTACTTAAATAAAAATAAAGCCAATATTCACTAATATTATTTACTTTTAACATGTTATATTAAAATCATACCACATAAAAACATACAAAAGAGGAAAAGATCTTTACCGGGTACTTTCCCTTTGAGAAGACTCGCTGCAGGAGACGACGTTCGTAGAAGGGGGAGGAGGGAGAGTTATTGTTTGGAAGGAGAATCTTATTATATTATATTATTTATATATTATTATATATTATATTATAGAATATTAAAGACAGTGTTATTAACACGAACGCTGAGACAATTGTTGCATTAGAGGGAAAATGAGAGCTGTTTCTTTAAGGCTACTATCAGTTGGTATTGAAGTCCAGAGTGAAATTCATTATGGGTATTGTACTTCGGAAAAGACTGTAACCCTGCTAATCTATCTTCATAAAAACAAGTAAAGTGGTTATGCATCGGCTAATGTTGTCCATCTCATCATTCCACGAGCATCAACTAACGAGTTGTTACGCTGCTGCCGGGAAAAGTTCAAGCGGATAAGTAACACGATGCTCTCGCTAGGGACACAGGACGCTAACTGATGTGACGAGCTGCGTGGATAGAGCAAAAACAACCAACTTGCCTGCGATTTTTTGGTGAGCGACGTTCGTATCCCGATATATTGTTCGTAACCAGGGGCAAAAATTTTGATGAACTGCGATTCGTGACCTGAATTATACGTATGCCGGGGTGTTCGTAACCCGAGGTTCCACTGTACTTCTGAAATATTTCATTCCATGTTTAATTCCCTTTTGATGTGATACTGAGCTCCGTTCTTCTGGCAGTGCTTCCCAAAGTTTAGTTTTAGTTTCATTGTTGTTTTAACCATAAAAAGCTGATGCAGTTTGGCAATTAAAACTTTATTAGTTTATTTTTCTAGCAATTGCGAGTTTTCTTTCTGACTTTATTTCTATCAATTCAATATTTATATTGCAATACACTTTGTAGTAACAGAAAGTTTTACACAATAAAGATGAAATCTATGAAAAATAAAGCTACAATCAATAGAATCACAGGGTATTAAACTGAGCATCTGATCCCTGGAGAAAACTGTCTAACAATCAGCTGTGGAGGAGATGGAACAAGACAGATGAAGCAGAGGAACCTTGTTCATACACCAACAGCTTCAAACTTTAGGTCGGCAGCATGGTTCCCAGTGGATGCACCAGAAATGTTGGATGTTCACGAGAAATAAAGTCACAATTGAAAGAAAAAATTCGGAATTAGGCAAAATAAATATTTTGTGGCGGAAACGGGGCTTAGATAGAATTCAGGCCAAAGAAAATGTTTGGGATCGTTTCAAACTAAAACAAAAAGAAAAGAAAAAGCTGTTTACTTTATTTTGGAGTAATCTGAAATTTATTTTCACATTTCTATTTCTTTATTTATTCATGCATTGATTTTATATTTATATATTTGTATTTTTATGTCATTTGGCAATAAAATGCAATAGGTGGGTTTAGTATTCACAGATATTCTTGTGTGAAATTTCAGCAATAAAAATGTAATTAAAAAACAAAAGGAAACAAATTACTTGTTAATTTTAAAAGACTCGTCTGATTTTCTCTTTTATATTCAGTGTTGCTCTTTAATAAACAAAATGTACTTCTTATCTGATTACTCGATTAATTGCTGGAATAATCGACAGAAAACTCGATTACTAAAAGAATCGATAGCTACAGCTCTAGTGTGTAATGTACACATATAAACATATACAAACAGTATATAAAGATTTCAGTTTGCGAAATATAAATGAAAGATGCGAAATGCGAAGTCCTGCAGAAGTAAATTAAGTAGATGTCCATGTTGTTATTCACATTGTAAAAGGGTCCATGTGTGCATATGTGTGTGCTGAATATCCAGAGCTAAGCTCCATATATTAGATGTTCGAGTAGGTGTGGGGTTTATTCTGCCCCATCTCTAACTACAACTGAATTCCTTTAGATAACCTACAGGAGCTCTAACCTTGACAGATATCGTCTGAATGTTTGTATGGCAGGTGGACTCCCAGAACCTGAAAACATCAGAAACTTGTTCCTTCTCACCTTGGAGTGTCTTCATAGGATTAGACTTGAGCGTTCCAGCTGTAGACGCAGAAGTTTTCCTTTCCTGAGCATTTTTGACCCATACATGTTCTCCTGGTTGCAGGTGTGTGCAGATTGAAGACTTTGTGTCTGCTGTCTGTCTCAGGTTTGTTGATGGTGGTGTGGGGGTCTTCTCTTATTCTAGAGATCTCTCATGCCTTTTTACCTTCTGGTCTTTCCAGAGTCTTTAACTTTTATATAACAGTAATAATACTCTGATGAGATAAACATGCTCCTGAGGTACCAGAAACCCGTGTTCCTGTCCTTTTTTTCTTTTTGGATCTGCCTGGTTCCTCCCTCTCTTCACTCTATGCAGCTGAGGATGGTTCCTGAGCAACTCAGGATAGATTTGGACTGTAATTACCATCCACAGTCTGCTACAATGACTCAGGACATTTTACATTACATTTATGGTATTCAGTAGATGCCCTTATCCAGAGCGTCTTATCTCATTCATACACCTGAGCAGCCATGGGGTTAAAGGTCTTGCTCAGGGCCCCAGGAATGGCAGCTTGGTGTGGCTGGGATTTAAACACATGACCTTCGGATACAAAGTCCAACGCCTTAACCACTAAACTTCCAGCACCCCTCAGGACCACAGCATGCATGAACAGTTCCTCATTTAAACATCTATCACTGTCCTGCACACCTCAACAACCATGGGCCTGTATATAATGGACATTTGGTGCCACCCAGTTGAGGACGGGTTCCCTTTCGAGTCTGGTTCCTCACTAGGTTTCGTCCTCATGCCGTCTCATGGAGTTTTTCCTTCACCACAGTTACCACTGGCTCACACATTAGGAATAAACTTCAATTATTAAAAAAAACTTTATCTCTGTGAAGCTGCTTTGAGACAATATCCATTGTTAAATATTACAAAGAAAAAAGAATTTGAATTAAAGGTGAGATCTTCCTTCCCATGAGGAGTTCATTAGGGTCATTTCCAGAGATGCTCGATACCCCAAACTACAAGAAAAGGATCATTCAACTATTTCAAAAGATTACTGATTTCCTTCACCGCTCGCTCAGTTTTCTCCAAACTTATATTTTTTAACATTTTGTGATTTTTGTGTCTTTGTCATTGTTTTCTATATTTGTCCTATTCTATTAAAAATGTTTGCACTTTGACCCGCTTCACTTTCGCTCGATTTCAAGACAATTTTCATGCAATGGTGAATGAGTGTAGCTTTTACCACAAACGGTGGGAATACAATGTTGAAAAGTAACTGCTGCTTTCGCAACTTGTGTGAGTGATGCTAAACTGATCAGCCATGTGGGAGAGAAGATGATTGCGTTTGATAAATTTCAGAAACATTACAAGCTCTTCACACTTCTGCAGAAGTTCAGATAAACTGAGAGATTTCAGGTGCAAGGCTGGGGAGTTTGGTGATGAGGATGGAGGAGGGTCAGAGATGGTGCTTGAGATAGACTCTGTTCTGACCAGGGACGTTATTAAAACTCATTTTGAAGCACGTCGGCTGCCCTGTTCTGGTGCACTCAGGATTAATGATTTGATCAGTAAAAGCTAATTTGGCCCATTTACTTATTGGTTTCTTCATTGATAAATCTTGAACTTTAAAGGTTTGATGATCGAACAAAGCCCAGTCAATAGTAAATGTTTCGTCCTTCAACCATCAGCACTGGATCATAACATTATAATCACAGATGCACTAATTATTACTTGTTTGTGAAAATCCCTTCATGAATGCCATTTTTTGGCATTTGACCATGCGTTTTGGGGAAATTTGCGATCACTACATCAGACTCTGAGCTCACTCTCACTCTCAGGCAAGTCCACAGCTACATACAGTACACAAGCTTTTATCCCAGAAACTTCAGTTGCTATGTGATGCTCTTTTGCAGGTAATCAGTGTAAATGCATCATTAAGTGGTTTTGAGTTTGGACAGAGAGACGGCCATTTCAAGTTGGTCATTGCAGGACCCCTCATTGTACTACATGTAATTCATATACAATACAATTCAATGCAGTTACAATTCAATTCGATTCGATTTGATTCTATTCGATTTGTAAAGCACTTAAAACAGTAGAAATGATTACAAACATAAATTTCACTCAATCATAAATTATACGTTCATCCCTAATAAGCGAACCAGTGGCAACCACAGTTGACCACAGAAGCCACAGAAGAGGCTCCCTAAGGCTTCCTTTTGTGAAACCTTGAGAGAAACCAGACTCATAAAGGAACCCATAAAAACGTTCATAACAATTGCAGCAATGAGCCAATGTAGCAAACATCAACACTAATCCCAGGCCAAAATCATCCCCATAGTTCCTGAGATGAACCAAAGACATCTTTGCATCTGGAAGCCACTCACTACAGTTGAGGATGTTCTCCACATAAGTGGAGAACTCTTTCCAAAAGTAAGGCATAATTCAGGCAGGTCTGGAGAGCAGAAAGGGACAGGATCAGTGGTGCCCCAAGAGCATGTGTAGCTCAACAGAAAGAGAAAAAGAGAACCAGGAATATTGATTATTAGGAATGTTTATTGTCAACTAATGGTTAAGGGCACTGCGATGTGATCAGAGAGGAACTAGGAACTCAAAAGAGAGAGTCAGAAGGCTTGAGACTTGCGGGAGCTCTGGGATAACCAGAAGTCTCACAAAGTTCATCACAGCAGATACATTTTAACTTGCAAGTCCTCCGGTATTAATTATATAAATAATGAAATTAAATAATATATTTTACTGGTATTATATACAGTATAATAGTAAAAACTACAAGTGCTGAACCTTTTTCTCAGTTCTAATAAATAATAATGAATTCACCAGATGTTAATTTTGATCAGATAATTATTACAACAGTATTGCTACATGTTCAGTTTCACACCAGTTTCCACTAAATAAGTTTACACTGAGTTCTGCTTTTCTAGTTTCTCATTTACTTTATTTTTCTCTGATGGAAATGTGTGTAACTAACACACACACACACACACACACACACACACACACACACACACACACACACAGCATCTTGATACTACTTTCATGATGATTTGCTATCCTTAGCTGTCTTTAGCTGCCATTATGACCTTAAGAGGAAATGTTGGTAAATATTCACTGGCTATCATAGATGGTGGTGGAGTCCATATGGGACGTCAGTGTAAAGCCCTAAAATGTTATATATGGACAAACGTTTGTGGACAGAATAAGATTGGTATGTGCTTCTTTTTTAAACATTTAATTCCCCATTTAGTCTCCATTTGCTGTTATAATAAGCGTCACTCTTCTGGAATGATCTCCTGCTATAGAGCTCTGAGCTCTAAATAAAAGCTGATCAGTGATCGCCAGTGCAAGAACCAAAAGCAAATGAAACCAAAAGTTGATACAAGTCAAGAATTTAACCAATCAACAGAAGGTGAAGACTGAAAACAGAATTTATTCAGAGAAACTAATCAAGGGGAACACGATACAGGTGCACACAATCACAGGAAACAAGACAGAAATTGTTCAAAACTATGTGTAATGTTGCCCTCTGCTGGTTAAATACTGAACTGCCTGTGGTAGATTCTGGGTCAATTCATAGCAGTGTCAAGTGGTCAGGGCCAGCAAAGTCTTCTCTACTGGTCTAAACACTATCAAAAGCACTGACCTACATTTGCAACCTAAATTCTAATATTTGTTCCATGAAATTGTATTATTTGTATTCCCAACAGTTTATTCTCTTTATTTCGCAGCGTTTCCCTTGGCTGCACTTCTTCCAGTATGTGTATGTGGATGTTAGATTTGTTGTCCAATCAGATTTCAGCCTCTATGTGCTGCCATGTCAATCAAATCTGCTCAGGGCTTTTAAAGTCAGTACTGCTGGCCTTTATATCTTAAACGTTATTATCAATGAGTCTGTTTCTTTAACCATTTAGATTTCAGATTCTCCTCACAGGGCAGCTCGCTGGCCCAGAAGAGTGTCAGCATTGTTCTTCCTCTGATTGGTTGGTCAGAGGGAAACTGTTACAGCAGAGTTTGACTGTAAAAACACGTGTGTAGCTCTGCAAACATTAATACATAAAAGTTAGACTTTTTACTCCTACGGAGGAAGAGAAATTGATTTGGTCTCGGACACTTAAAAAATCCATTTTGAAGAAAATCTAGACATAATGAGGAGGTCGTCCAACCCCGAAGCTAGCTAGCGTGTCTCAGCCCGGGAAAGAGTTTCTTCTCCACTTCCAGACCAGTGAATACGAGTGGTACCACTGGATTACAGCCTCTGAGGGGCGCTGCACATTTTGAGTCTGCATCTCTGGTGAGTAGGTTGTGTTTTATTGAAAAGTTTATGTTTTTGTCATGTTATTAGACAAAATATTGATTCTGAACTGCTCCAGATGTTGTTGGTGCACAGTTGTGGTTGTAGTGTAGAGGTTTGGAGTCTTAACTGGGTTTGTTGATTTAGTAAAATGGTTTTCACCTCCAGGAGTGAAATGTTTCTCTCTCTGTAATGCCACGTGTTGTTATATTGCGTGTTTGTATTGTATTGATGGTTTTTATAATTGTGACGTGACCACTGATTTACAGCCACAGACTCTTCCTTTTACAACCCATTAAAAGCAGATCTTCATGAAGTTGCTTTGTGCAAAGGGACATTGTCATGCTGGAACAGGTTTGGTGCTCCAAGTTCAAGTGAAGGGTTACCAAATCCACAGACTATTGTTTCTACAATTGTTTGAAGAAACAATTTAAAGGAAGAACCTTATATATTTGGAAAAGTCAGATGTCCTAATACTGAGAAAACTAAATACACTGCTGACTGATTAGTAACAGATTGATAAAAAATATGTGACCCTAATTTCTGAGCAAGATGACCTAGAAAAAGATTGCGCTTGATTATGAGGGTGTCGGCTCCTGGAAGCTCTTACATTACCAAACTGCGAAAGATCAGATGTGCTGAGAGATTTGTGAACAGGAAGTGTAAAGAGGAAAGCGGTTTAATGTTCTATAATTAGTATAATATTCTACGTATTATTGAAACGTTTATAAATGAGATTTGTTAATTATAATTATTATTATTAGTGGTAGTAGTTGGAATTAAAATCATGTTGAAGGAAGTCTTCTTTGTATAAGTGCTGCTACATATCACACACCTAAAAAATGGAAATTAATTTTTCAACGATGAAGCAGAACCACAGCAATCATTACCTTTCTATCAGGGGCGTTCAAGTCCAAGCGAGACTTTTGAGTTTATAAAGTTGGTCTCTAGTAGATATCCACGGGTTTTTACGTCTTCCTTCACAAGAAACTTCAGCACCACGCGCTGTTCCATGCACCAACACTGTTGTCTGCCATTGTGATTACCGGTCTCTGGACCGGCTAGTAATAGGACATGCTAGCCACATACTACTGTGTGTAGTACCGCCACGCTAGCATCCATTTATATACCTGTAACATTAAAATGGCCTTCGTATAACGCCATGTACCGAAGTGTTTTATTCCCCTTATTCTACAGCAATTTACTTCCATTTCCATTTACAGCATTTGAGAGACACCCTTACCCTTACAGTTATCTCATATATACGTACAGGGTTGAGGGATGAGGGCCTTGCTGAGGTGTGGCAGTTTGGTGGTGCTGGGATTTGACCTCATAACATTCCAATAATGTCCAATTTTACAACCACTGAGCGCCACTTCTCTTTCAACAATTACAATCTTAGAGATCATCAGGTCCTACAGGAACAACTGAGCTACAATGTGTGTGTGTACGTGTGTGTGTGTGTGTGTGTGTGTGTTTGTGCACGTTTATGTGTGCAGAATCTCAGAGTTTACAGGACATGCTTTTATCAATTCTCACACTTTTCCTCTTTGTGTCCGCCAAAAGAAATTATATTGAAGGAAAGGAAGGATGTGTGTGTGTGTGTGTGTGTGTGTGTGTGCCTCGTAATGATAACTGTAGGAAGAATAGATTGCCCTTTAAATAAATATATATGTATAGCTGTAATCTATAAACACACACACACACACACACACACACACACACACACACACACAAATTCTGAAAACAATGAAGATGAGTCGTGTGTTTCTCGTCCTGGGCTTTGTCCTGATCATGGTGCTCGACTCCGACGCTGCACGTGAGTTTGTTACACACTTTTACACAATAAAACAAAAATGTTTAAGATGTTTGAAATGTTTAATTCCAAAATTAACACAGAATTGTTTTGTATTTCCAAGATGTATTTTTTAAGATAAATATCAGACAATTGAGCAGCTTTTATTTAATGATATTTGATCTTCAGGAGTGCAAAAACACATCGCTTTGAAGTTTATTAAATGAAATAATACGTAATATTCGGTCATGTATCTCCTGCTTGTGATACTCAGTCATTAAACATCATCAGACTGTCGCATCGCTCTTTTGATGAACTTTCCCATCTTTTTGTTACACTTTCCTTCAGGTGTTTGTTTTGGGAAAGATTCTTTTATTGGTCTAAAAACACCTTCCTGGTTTTTACCTCTGAATAAGTTTTTTCTGCTTAAATTTGTCAGACAGAATGTTTCTTTAGACGTCCAAATTCATTCTGCTTTTCACATCCATCCATCATCATTGAAGATTAGTGAGAAGTACGTAGCTGCTCCAGGATCATCCATGCAAACCCAACACAATACACTACCACCATCATGCTTCATCCATCCAGCTTGTATGTTTTGGATCATGAGCAAAACCTTTTTTTTCTTCACACTTTTGCTTTTCCATTACTTTTCAGAACATTTCACAATGTTGTACTGATTATGTCCGATGCGTCTGCAACGTCTGATGCGTCCGATGCGTCTGCAACGACTCGGATCGATTCCTGTCTTTTCTCAGTATCAAAATTATTGTTTTTTTCATAGACATCGCTCTGGTTTCCTTATAGGTTTATACTTTTTACTATCAAAAGCAAAGCTACAGAGAAATATCCTTGTGGTATAGCAAAAAACAATGCTACATGAAAAGAAGAGGGAATATGTGTTTGTGTACATCAACAGCAATAATAATCATTTTTAGGATGATTATTATTATTATTATTATTATACATTTTTTTTCATTTTTTATAATTTATATAATTATATACTTAAAGTATAAACATAATATCTAGCCAATTTATAAAGAATTATAGTAATATGTTAAGTATATTATTTATTTTATATGTAGTAATATTTGAATTATTTGTAGTAAAACTCAACAAAACAATGATAATCATAATTAGAATTATTATTATTATTATTTATACACACTCTCTTCCTGTATATATATATTTTTATGTCTCTCTCTTTCTCAGCTCAAGTGCTCATTAATGCCAACTTGTGCTGTTCCTCCTATTTTAATGGAAACATTCCCCCTAAATTAATTGTGAAAGTGGAGAAAACCGGCCAGCGTTGTGTGAAGCGAGGCTTCATGTGAGTATCTGCCTGCACAAGATGCACACAGGAAATGATTCACTAATGAATTATCAGTGAAAATCCAACCTCACATGTTTCCTCAGGATCACAACGGCGAGGCAGCAGCTGTGTGTTCGCAAAGTCTCTGCTACGGGGAAGTGAACTTACAACTTTAATGCAACTCCAGTGCTGCGCACACACACACACACACACACACACACACACACACACACACACACACACAAACACACACAAACACACACACACATATGCAGTAAAAGCAATACAAATAGATTAGTGCATAAAGTATATTGAGTCAGGCTCATGATTTCATTATATTATTACCAGAGATGGAAAGTAATGAAGTACAAATACTATAATAAATAAAATATCAGTTTTTTATTCTCTATTTATTTTTTAAACAATTTTTTACTTTCACTTATTACATT